>NW_019472557.1:0-1715 GCF_002814215.2 Seriola lalandi dorsalis
CACTTCACAGGTAATGTTGAGTTGGCGAATTTACACAAACATAAACCATTAATTTCTTGATTTGAACAAGAACATTCACAGCATGTCGTGAGCTAACATCTTAATTAATGTTATCTAGCTAGCTGTGTGTAGCTTGGACTCTTGGTACAACGTTTTGCGTTTCACAGAAGTTTTTGTTCGTTCCTAGTTACTGAGTTCATCATTTCAAAACTCCTAATTATTCTATAAGCACATCACCAGTCTGTCTGGACCAAACTGTAGGTAGCCTTCATTGCTTTGGTATTAAATGCATTCAATTCAAAATTCATGAATTGTGGCCTAAATGCAGAAGACAGGGTCGACCTGTGTAAAAGTTTCTGGTACTCAAGTGAGGGTTTTTATTTTCTTATCTATGAATTAACTTCATGAAACGTGTAGTAAATCACAGCAATATTTGGTGTCACCACCTTTTGTCTTGAAAACAGCATCAGTTCTTCTCTGTGCATTTGTCTAGTTTTTGGCAGGTAGGTATTTTCAAGCAGCTTTGAGCACCTGTAATCCCAGACTGACTCTGACTGGCTGATGATTGAGATCAGGGCTCTGTGGGGTACAAACTATCTGTTGCAGGACTCCTTGTTCTTCTTCTCACTGAAACTAGTTCTTTATGACTCTAGCTGTATGTTCTGTATCATTGTCATCCTGCAAAATGAACTTTGGAGGAGTCAGACACCTGCCCGATTGATTGTCATGGTTCTGTCTTCCAGTATTGATATACGAAGGGTGGTCATTTGTATCACGGTTTTGGTCTTGGTTTCAGAATTGTTACCCCCTTTGTTTTTAATGTAATGTTGGCTTGTGCAAAAAAACTTTACAAAACCATTTAAAGACGACAGTGTTATACAGTATTACAATATTCAGAAATGAGTGCAATCAGCTGTCAAATTAAGATTAAAAAAGGAAGTCTTCATTCAGATTTAAGGTCTGTGATAAGCTCTGGTTAAATCTTTTTCTAATTTGGTTATCCCGTCTATTCAAACATGCTTAAAAACGTATTTGTATGTATTTTTGTAAGAGGCATTGCTTAATTGAAAAACAGGACAGTTTAATGTTCACCGTGTCTTCTTCCTCCATATATTTCCCATTTAATACATTACAGGTGCTGTTCTTTGGATTTGGCTGGTTATTCTTTATGCGGCAGTTGTTCAAAGACTATGAGGTACAGTATTATCCCATTCATTTATTTCCAAATAACCACAAGGATAGATATGTTGACCATTGGCCCAGGCCTAAGATAATAATAATTCCATTTGATCTCTGAGCCTGCATCAGCCTCAGGATATCCTCCATGATAAAGATTTTGACTGTCTGTTCATGTGTTTGTTGACAGGTGCGACAGTATGTCGTCCAGGTGGTTTTTTCTGTCACGTTTGCTTTTTCTTGTACCATGTTTGAGCTCATCATCTTTGAGATTCTGGGTGCCTTAAGTAGTAGGTAAGTACATTTTCTATCGAATATAGCTGCATTTTGTTGCTACTTATGTCTGATTAAGAATTTTACCTCTCATTGTTTGCTGCAGTTCCCGGTATTTCCACTGGAAACTGAATCTGTATGTGATACTGCTGGTTCTAATCTTTGTGGTGCCTTTCTACATTGGCTACTTTGTTGTCAGCAACATACGCCTGTGTAAGTACAGCCAGTTGTTACTATTGAAAACTAAATATTTTAACTAAAAATAT
>NW_019472558.1:0-1715 GCF_002814215.2 Seriola lalandi dorsalis
ATTTCTCACTCATTAAAATGGTGTTGTCTTCGTCCACTCCCACATAGCTCCCAAACATTTCAACTTAAGCTCCATTTTTACCACGACCACAGATACATGATACACAATTCTTTCTTTGTCAGAATATTTCCTAGATCTCTGTTTTTGATGGAGTAAATTGATTATAGAAATATGCAACGTGAGATAATGAGGGCCAGACTTTTACATAGTCACCCTCCTCTAAACAGACCAGGAAGTAATCCTTTGCCTTAAAGTAATGCTACTTTGCCTTAATGATGCATAGTCACATGATAATTTTCAAATTTAATGAGCACAAAGCGGTTAACACATAGTAAACAGGGACTCCAGTGTTTGTCAAATGACTGTTGTGCTTCTTACAGGTAAGAATGAATAGATGTATGTATGAGTGTGAAGCTGGACAGCACTAATAAAAACAGGCAGTGCAGGAAAATCCTTTGGGAAAAGATGATCTGCATATCATTATCTTGCCTTTTGATCCCAGGTGAACTCGATCCTGCAGCAGTTCCATGATAACCAGGGTCACTACGGCCAGGGAATCTGCCAGCGAGAGATCACAAAGCATTTCTACTGGAGCACCATGACCCGGGACCTGGCCCGCTGGATCTCCAGCTGCCACACCTGCCTCAACAGAACCAAGAGGAAGTGGCTCCGCTGCAGCGTCTACAACTGCAACAACTGCTGCGGGCCGGTGGAGCGAGGCCTGGGCCTCACCTTCCACAAGTACGAGTCCGTTTTCAACACTCTCCTGGTTATTCTGCAAGATGCTACAGCTAACAAGCTAGCTAGCTAACAATGAATCAAACAGATCAATTACATTTGATTAAATGAACAGTCAGATTGAAATTATAATCCTTAAGACTTCTGTATCAAAAAATCTAAATCTTCCAGAAGCACTATGTTTGTGTGAATGATTTGTAGTGATGTATGATTTGTAGAGATACTATACACATAGTAAGCAGTACACATTACACATTAGCTGCAGTAATTAGCTCTACCTTCACAGTTACATCCACAAACCAGACGCAGGAAATAATTAAAACGAATCTACATGTAAAACAATAAACAATCGTAATTTACAATGAAGACAAAAACAAGATTGTCACAAATGCACAAATAAGCAGAAAATTAAAACAAGAAACCACAATAACAATAATTTATCATTCACTCACCTAACCTTTTGGAAAAAAAAACAAACTGGAAGGTGCTGTAAGCTAAATGCTAACATCAGCATGCTAACATGCTCACATCGTACCAAATTCACCTAAACTGAAGTTTTCAGGAATTTTCTTCATTTAGTTAAAACAGATAAGTCTCATTATAATCTCTAGTAGTGCTGCTACATGGTGCATGACTGAATAACAATCTGATACTTAATAATTCCATCCGTACCTTCAGGTTTCCTCTTGACAACGCGGCCCTGTTGGCTCGGTGGTTGAAGGCTGTTGGCCGTCCTTACTGGCATCCTCGGCTCCGCTCATCCATTTGTTCCACCCATTTCACTGAGGAGTGCTTCGACCGCAGCGGAGAGAAAGTCTCCCTCCATCCAGACGCTGTGCCCACACTGTTGGTCCACAGCGACTCGGCAGTAAGGCACAAGAGTTAGTTGCTGTAATAAAAACAAACTGTGCTGTTCAGTAGCAGAAGCTTGAGTTCTGTTTTTCCTCCACAGATATTTGTCAAACTGATGCAGAGTG
>NW_019472559.1:0-1721 GCF_002814215.2 Seriola lalandi dorsalis
CAGGCTGTAACATTTCATGAAAATAGACATCATTAAGTAGAAAAAGAGAAATCTTATTTTATCTCTTATAAAAGATATTTCCCAACTTGTGATGCAAGATCTTATTAATTGGGGATAAGCACAAGCCAAACACTAAGTCCTATGCAAAAGTTGAAGACACTAAAAGTCAGGAGAGGATGCTTTCAAAACTAATGTCATCAATAGTTTTTATTTATCAATTGACTCCATAAGTGCAGTAAACAGAGTGGTGTGACCACGCTTTGCCTTTAGCACCAGTTCATCCTAGATATACAAGGTACTTGACAGGTGGGTTGTTTTCAAGCTTCTTAGAGAACTTCAGTTCTTCTGTGGATTTTCAGGCCGTTTCAATGTCTTCTGTCTCATGTATAAAATTAATAAATACTACTCAAGTGGTTTTGATGAGACAGTTATCATAGGAAGATCTACACCACATCCAGTTTACATCAGTTTTCAGCCCATTTTTAATCATGACTAGTTTCTCTGGATATAGGCATATAATACTAACATAGTAACTAATATTTGCATGAAGTGGTTCATGAAACCAAGACAATACACCTTACATAAATCTAGCTTAAAATACAATGATGAAGGCCAGCTATTCACATTTCTAGAGGTACTCAAGAGAAAAAGAATGAGTTTTGTTTTGTTGCACATCTATTCCCAGTCCCTGCTGTTCTTCATTCCTCACAACATTGCAATATATTTTAGCCAGTTTAAAAGCGAATAGCCACCAGTCAACAAATACCATTGTTGGATCAATATGATGATTAAGGGTTACACAATGTTTAGTAATGATTATTGTATGTTAGTAAGTTTGGTTCTTCCACGGTTGAGAGAAAAGAGGTGGAAAACTCAGGATAAATCATCACTTAAATGAAAGATTTAATTGAATCATCTCAATCACAGAGATATGAATAAATCCAGCTCTCTAATTTTAAGAACAGTAATCATGCCAGGGGCAGGATGCTAATCATGTGCATGAACCATGTACAGCACAGAACTTTTGGTTCTAGACAATCAAAAGATTTTATTCACACACATACACCACACCATTTGCAATCTGAATATTAAATTGTCTCTTCTTTCGAACTTGCCATCTTTCTCAGCTGTATGGTGCTCACAGACTGAGCGAGATTTGTGAAAAATGGGTTTTCACTTCACAGATATATAATTTATTAATATGAATGGTGACAGGTGCTGGACTGTGTGGGCAGGTTATCAGCCGTGATACTACCTGAGAATAGTTAGTGCCATCTGAGCTTTGGCTTGTTCTGCTTCCTCCAGTATACTGCACACATGCTAAACACCCTGTGTAGGCAATTGGTTTAAGGGTTACAGTGTATTACACTTACAAGCCTTCATTAACAATTTGTCTCAGAGCTGAGGAGCCACTGAACCTCCTGGTGGTGAAATGAGCAAATTACAGTGATTGTAATGCATCAGAGACAGCCAGTGCCTAAATCAAACATATTTTTCTGCCCATTGTGGACATCCTGCAAGAATTATTTCTGTATCAGTACAATGTCGCCATCTGTTCTTTCATTTAAGCCGTTATACATCTCGGTGCAATAAATGTATTCACATGAGGGTTTAAATATGAGTAAGGATCCAGCAGGTACAGTATAATATAACTCTGATGGTCTAGAGCTGTGAATTATATGAAGGCAATTTCACCTTTTCGTTTCATTTAAAAGCGCACT
>NW_019472560.1:0-1721 GCF_002814215.2 Seriola lalandi dorsalis
ATCGCATGGAGGTGTCTGGCAAGCTGTCAGCCTGTTTAGTCTCCTGGCCCATGCCAGTGTAGAAATTTGCATTCGACTCAAAGGAGGCCTAAAAGATCAAACAGTCTTTTGAAGCACCACTTGATGCTGCACAATGGGACAGGTGAAGAAAAACAATGCAGCACAGCAACACTCTGAACTACTGTACCCAGAATGCACCAATGCTCCTAAAATAAAAGTGGGACACATCAATGCCATGGCATGAAACAACAGAACTTCACGAGGTTCTTTAACAAAAGTACTACAAAGGTTATTTTCCTACATTATATCTCTCAGATATTTTTGTATTTCTGCTCTGAGGACTTTTGTATGATATCGTAAACACTGGAGACAAATGACAGTGACAGTCAAAGCAAGGAGCTTGAATAAAATATGACAGGCTAAATGAAGAGCTGCAGAAATGTGTAGCATATAATTCAGAAACTGACATGTAATTACTGTCAAAACGGTTTGTGACAGTAGCTGGGAAAGACTTTTTTTACATGTGAGAAATCAGCATGTATGCACCATTTACACCATTATTTAAGTTTTAAAATGAAAATCAGAGCACATGTAATTTATTCATCCCTACTCATCTACCCTATAGATTCTCTGAACTCTGAACTTCACTGACTTTTAAACTTTCAATCATCTGAAGCTAAACTGAAAAATGTGGCAGCAGACGTACAATTCTGTCACTGGGATTGTGTATTGTCGTAGTAAAATTTAAATAATAAATAGTTATGACACAATATGACACAATAAAAAGTTTTGACACAACCTCTACTCCCAAGGGACTCATCGTCTGTGCTCTGCATGTCACTCACAACACTCGGGATTACAATTTATGATGCACCACTTCCTCCTTATACTGTTAACACCGCAGGCTGCTCTGAGCACCAGCCGGGGACCTGAGCACACCTCAAGATGACCCGCACACATACTACACTCATGCATGTGCACATATTGTCCAATTGTCCATGCTGCCTCGAAGCAGCCCCCGAATGTCCAGTCCAGTCTAATAGCTACTCAAAAATACCCCCACAGACACACACATACAAACGCAGGGTAATCTCAGTTCTTGTTAGATATGATTACGCCCGATGATGCCTGCTGGGTGCTGCTGTTGACTTGAAAGTTTGCGTGCAACGAGGGCTATAAAAGATGCTCAGATTGCCATTGTTTGGACCATATTCTCTGAGGCCAATTTTGTAAACAATGCCTCAGATCCCAACAGGCTGCAGAACTCAGGCACTGATTGACCTTGAAGTGAAATGTCAAGTTAGGACACGGAGTCATTTAAACATGTTGAAAATCCTGAATTGCCACTGCTGCTGATGTACATGAAGGGATAAAGTTTCATAGCTGAGCTGAATACAGCGTTAGAGCACCAAAAACTGGGTGAATAAACATTTGAATAAACTGCAGCCGCTTCATAAATCAAGCCCCGACAGTGAAGAGATATTCAGCAGCAACATTTCTTCATTCATTTTCAAGTTGATGTTGAACTCCCAGGCCTGGACTCCTTATCCTCCTACTAATGTGACTTTGGATGGTATGGAAATGGACTTGGTTCACTTGAAATAAAGAAAAATCACAATCTATACCTGTGCCGGTCATCATGATACGACGCTTTGAGCTTCGGCAAGCATCACTCACACAAAAGCATCCCCTCTATCTGTCTCTACCTCTTTCCCTCTGTC
>NW_019472561.1:0-1713 GCF_002814215.2 Seriola lalandi dorsalis
TGGATTATAATAAGTAAGACATGGACAATTTTTTGGACACTGTTCAAAAGCATCAGCAGGATGCCAAGTGAACACTTTGAGATCAGACTTTTAGAGACAGTGTTCAGTGAAGACCATTATCTCAAAATAGCCTGTTGCAAGAGCGATGACAGTACAGTTTTGAAATAATTGATATGTTTTAAAAGGATTTCATGACCCTGACAGTTAGGAGAAATATCAGAATCCATAAAGTAGCATGTAGTTCTCAGATTTACGTACATTGCACGTGGTGTAATCGGTCTGTTGATAACTAGCTCCAGTGGACATAAAACCTCTCTTGCAGCAGCTCTGTGACACATATGCCACATCTCTCTGACAAGTCTTAATTCAATATCTGTCTGCAGTAATTAGTTTAGCCTAGGTGATGGGGCAGCCTGTGTCTGCACAAAGCGTTAATCTTTGAGATCTCCCCCTTTAGTTATAAATATTTCATAATTCTTGACGCCCCGTTCGAGTTATGGCCAATATGTGGCTCCATAGTGTCAGACTTTTCTGGCCTCACAAGCACCTCACACATGAAAGGTCCTGTGTTTTATTGTGGCTGTTTAGCATTCAAAGTGCTGTGCATGAGACTTGCATAACAAAACATGTCACAGACATTAAAGCAGCAAAAGGAAACTTTGGTTGTCAACACCATCTAATGGCTGTGAGATAGCCTTTCAAATCTTAACTTCAGTACCTTATGTCATGTCGCTTTGATAGTCTGAATCAGCTCACAAAATTTTGTAAATTTGTTTGTATTTTTTCATGAAAGTTGCCTGGTCATTCTTCCAACATGGTGACTGGTGACACTTGTGCTCATTTACAAAGATAAGGGGGCTGAATAAATGAATTAAAGTTGTCCATTGGAGCGGCTGATATGGCCACAGCAGGCAGAGCCTGAGCCAGCTGGTGGCCACTCTTCACTGCCTCCTCTCCACCCTGGTGCAATTCTCCCTCTGTGAAGGAAAAAGAGAACCATTTGCACCATATCCCAATCTACTGTATCATTCATGTTCTACTGTCACACATCAGACTTTATTCACCAAGTGCCCCCGAGCACGCTTTGATGAAGGCTCGGTGTGTCAAATTCTGAATTAAGATGAAGACGTTAGCTGACATTGAAACTCAAACAAGAGAGGATAATTACAGTGAGAAACAAGAAATGTACTACATTTAACATGTTAAACTGTATGGACATGTGTTCATACATCTGTTTAACTTGACGAATCACCCTCTCAACTTTTCAAAGGTTCTCCTAGCAGATTCTGCAGGTGTCAGAAATGTGGCATCTGTATTTTAAAGTAAATAAACCATTTATGATATCACACAGTGTAATGACAGAAAATATAGCTATAAGTCTTTTTTTTTTATACAGGTTTCATTGGAATATGTTGTTCAATTATTTAAGAGGCCACTGTGTTCTTCATTGACCCTGACAGAGTATCAGTGTTGATCCCCTCAGACTATCTTTCTTCTTAATAGCAGTTAAATTAATATTAAGTCACAAACATCTATCAGTCATGTCTGCACTATTTCTCTTTTATCGTTCTAATAAGACGACATAAGAGTGAGTGACACTGACATTTCATGGGTTAACAGTCTAATTAAATACATGTCCAAACATCCAAACAATTTCTCTCTCTCTCTCTCTCTCTCTCTCTCTCTCTCTCTCTCTCTCTCTCTCTCTCTCTC
>NW_019472562.1:0-1721 GCF_002814215.2 Seriola lalandi dorsalis
ATAGTGAGGCATGAAAAGTCATAGTATAGTAGGGCATGAAAAGTCATAAAAACGACATAGTATAGTAAGGCATAAAAAAGTCATACTAAGGCATAAAAAGTCATAAAAACGACATAGTATAGTAAGGCATGAAAAGTCATAGTAGAGTAAGGCATAAAAAGTCATAGTATAGTAAGGCATAAAAAGTCATGAAAACGACATAGTATAGTAAGGCAGAAAAAGTCATAAAAACGTCATAGGATAGTAAGGCATAAAAAGTCATAGTATAGTAAGGCAGAAAAAGTCATAAAAACGTCATAGTAAAGTAAGGCATAAAAAGTCATAATATAGTAAGGCATAAAAAGCCATAATATAGTAGGGCATGAAAAGTCATAAAAAGTCATAGTATAGTAAGGCATAAAAAGTCGTTAAAAAGTCATAGTGTAGTAAGGCAGAAAAAGTCGTAAAAACGAAATAGTATAGTGAGGCATAAAAAGTCATAGTATAGATTTGTTCTCTCTTCTCTCTTTGGGCTTGCTCAGGAGCAGCAGATCCTCTTACCAACGCAAAGACGCAGAGACCACACAGTCAGACAGGGCTTCACCCCACCAGGAAGCCACCGAACTCACTGGACTCTTCAACAACACTGGAAAGGACCTCTTATTCATGGTTTTGACTGTGTAACATTAACTCACTGTGCATAACCTCACCTAGCACAGTAAAGCAGCAGAACTCTTAAGCTCTGTTAATGTACATTTTCCTTAATGTCTTGTTGTTGTAATATTCGGTTAGGTTGTGGTTAGTCACACAGTTAATTGGGTACTGGTATGTTCACACACATACGTGTAGCACATCTCAGTTGTAGAACTTGCATGCAGCTAACTTCCTCCCTCTAAGCTGGTACCTTCAGATTACATGAGCTAGGCTAACATAGAAACTCACACCTTCCTCCCCCACACACCAGGTGGTCTCAGCGGCCATTTTGAGTAATTTCTTCGTTTACCACCATCCTGTGTAGTCTTCTTTGCTCAGCCATGTGGTCGCGGCGACCATTTTGAATCTGCCAACTTGCCTTTGTCTGTGTCCCCACAATTGTATATGCTTTAGATTAGACATTGTGTTTTTACTCTGTTCCATGTAAATAAATGTCTTTAAGTATAACTACTGGTGTGTTTAATATTGCCAACCACTACTCAGTAGACCTCCAATTCTTCAAATTTAACTTACTTTTGATATGGTGATTTGGTTATAGTTATTAAGTCAATTCTTTAGCCAATAAACTGATAAACAACCAAAGGTCCAACATATGGTGTCAATCTTGACATAAAAAGTTATAGTATGGTAAGTCATGAAAAAAATCATGGTATAGTAAGGCATAAAAAGTCAGGCTATAGTAAGTAATAAAAGATCATAATATAGTGGTTCATAAAGTCATAGTATAGTAAGGCATAAAATGTCATAGTATAGCAAGGGAAAAAAGTCATAGTATAGTAAGACATGAAAAGTTCATAATATAGTGAGTCATAAAGTCGTAGTATAGTGAGTCATAAAGTCGTAGTATAGTAAGGCTTAAAATGTCATAGTATAGTAAGGCATTAAGTCATAATAGGGCATAAAAATTCATAGTACAGTAAGGCATAAAATGTCATATTATAGTATTTGTTCTCTCTTCTCTCCTTGGGCTTGCTCAGGAGCAGCAGCTCCTCTTCCCTATCGGTTCTTCGAGGAGCAACCAGGCTCCC
>NW_019472563.1:0-1712 GCF_002814215.2 Seriola lalandi dorsalis
CTCTGTGGTTAGGTTTAGGCAATACAAGCATTTTGGTTATGGTTTGGGAAAGATTAGTTAAATATACATAAATATGCTGTTTCTAAACATGTGCCACTGTGAACTTTTTATGTATTAAACCAAACCAGGATCTTTTCCAAACCTGAACCAAGAGCTGTGAGAGTGCAGAACAGTGCCATAAAACAGTTTCATAAAGCTGGAGTCACTAACATTAGATATTTTTCTATCATAAAAACTATGGTAAATTCCACGTCGTGCTGACTGTCGTGAAGAAAAAAAAGGACAATTTGTGTCCGTGTACATGAAATCACTCATTACATTTCATGTGCTTGGACATGAGCTGATGTGACACCAGGTTGCACAGTTATATACAGTCGTAACATATAGGTCAAAATCATAGGTCACAAATTTCTATTGTGTGAACTTCCCCCAGAAGAGAGTTTTGTCTCGTCTTTACTACTTAACTTTTATCAGTCGTCTTTCAGCTCAGCAGGGAGTTGGAGCAGCAGTTTTTAATACTAAAACAGTTTCCTACGATGCTTTGTTTCAAGGTATTGTAAGAATATGCAATTGTAAAACATCAACAATGATTATTAGTATTCACCACATATGGACAGCACTGACAGGAGATGAGGTTGCTTAGATCAGAAATATCGACCAGATGATCAGTCCTACTTTACTTAGAAATCTAAACACCTTGTGAGGTTAATCATTATACGAAAGATTTAAACCTGAAGGCTTCATAAACAACACGACAGCAAGGAACTACAACATTTTTTCACTGCAAATAACCAGTTAAACGTTACCATGCACCATGTTGAGTGATAGCGTGAGTGTGTCTGTGTGAGAGGGAAGTACGGCGTATGACAGATTTCACTTACCCACATACACTGACACACTAAGAGGAGCTGGGAGTTATGGCGCACTGAGATCGACCAATAAAACCCACATTTCTCCCCCCACACACAGTCACCCACAACGCCGTGGCTGCGCTGATAGGTCCCAGTGAGGATTTGTTCTTGAGTAAGGTGGCAGATTGTTAGGTGATGAATGAGAGCAGGGAGTCAGGCCCCTCAAATGGCCCGTAAGCTGCCTGCATTGATTTTTAGTTCCTCGCGAACAGTCTGTGGGGAAAACACAGCTATCGCCTACAGCGCCTGATGTACCTCCGTCCAAAACGCACACCCTCACAAACACACTTGCCGTACTGCACACACACACACACAGACACACAGTGGGCCACATGTGTGAGCTGCCTGAGATTTGCTGGTAATGTAACAGTCGACCTCTTGTGCAAGAACCAAAACACTTAAAAGAGTCCCTGGTTAGAAAGAAGAAGAGCACTGCCTGAGCCTCCAAGAGCTGAGCAAGACAGAGATATAAGAGGTTTTATAGCTTTGTCTGATTCTTATTGTGGCTGAAAATTATATGCTTAATATCAAGTCAAAAATAAAATAGAAAATGACATATTACCTTAGAGATTAGTGACACATAATCACCAAATTTTCAAGCACGCAGCTGAAAACATTCCTGCTGCTGTATTAGAAAATTTTTAAATGTTTAAGAACCTATATGTTCACAGGGAAATTATTAGCTTGCAGTAAAACTTCAGAAAGAAATCATTTGGTGAACATTTGGTGACAGTCCTGCACAGGCGGCTGATACACTGCCTGACATATTGCCATTTGGAAAATGACAATTTGTCCAGATGG
>NW_019472564.1:0-1760 GCF_002814215.2 Seriola lalandi dorsalis
CCAGTCCTTCCCTCCAATGCCTTTCGGTGGCACAATGGCAACACAGTCCTGTCCTGACAAGTCGGTGTCCCAGTCGGGAACGGCATTGTTTGGCTCTGATTCCTTCCAGTAAATGACATCCCACTTGATAGTTTTGCCATTGATCCATAAATGGGTGCCCTCCTTCACCATGTCCTGCAACCCGATCCACGCTGAATGGAAGTCTTCTTGAGGGTGTGCCTGTACATACTGAAAAGTCATGTTGGTCAAGAATGCCTGGTCTTCAGCATTCAAAACAATAGCCAGGTCACCACCCATGCTAATGCACAACTGGCGAGCAACTTCCCACTTCTCTGCTACTGAGGACAGGAAGAAGCAGCGTGAGGCGTGCTCGACCCAGCCTGGCAGGCAGCGTGAACAGTGCAGTGTGCTTTTGTTGCAGAATCCCCAGAGGAAAGTCAGATGGTTAGAGAACAGGATTGAACGCTGTTTTTGATTTTCTGCTTCTAGCTGCATGGAGGTTTGCTGTTCATTGATTAACAGCTGGTGCAGGCGTTTGTTTTCTGCAGTTTCCATAGTGATGTTGTGCAGTGATTTGTTCAGACGCAGGTTCAGTTGTCTCTTCTCTTCTTCCACAAGGCTGTAGTTTTCCATGGTTGATTTTAGAAGCATGTTCAGCTCTTTGTTTCTCACTTGCAAATGTGTTTTTTCTTGCATTGTATTCTTCAATAGCATGCTCAGCTGTGTTTTTTCAGCTGACATCAAAGTCAAGTTGTACAGAGTGGCATTCATGAAAAGTTCCAGCTGGCCATATTCACTTCTCAGAAGGGTGAGGTTTCCAGTGCAGTTCAGAAGTTGCTTCAGCTCACTGTTTTCTATTTGCAACTGCTTGGTGATGTTCCACATAGTGAATACCTCCTCTGCCGTGTACTGAAATCCTGCTGTCACACTTTGGTTTTTATTTATCTGAATAAAGAGAATGCCGGTCACACCACAAACAAGCACCATCAAAACAGCAATCACAATGGCTTGCCACATGGATCCCAGTCTCCTCATGCAGTTGTTTTGAGTGTCTCCTCTGTTTATCTCATCTTGAACTTCTGAGGCATTTTTTTCCGGATCCTCACCAGAATGTTCATTAGGAAAACTAAGAATACAAAAAAGACAAGGGATCAAGAGATGTACCGTAAACAAGAAGTTCTAAAATCACACTACACGGTAAATACCACATTTTAATTACAAATTGGTGTAGTAGTATGCTCTCAAATTCCACATATCTTCATTACAATTAGCTTCTTATCTAATTGTCCCCAGCAATCACTGGGCAAGCACCTGTGAAAACATTCCTCACCTGTTGGACTGTTGGGACTTATATACAATACATTTGATAATTATATTACGTATGGCATGTTACGTTACCCTATGAGGGAGAGAGAAAGAGGAGTGATCAAAAAGCAAGTGTGTCTCGTTTTGCTGCCTCTCTCTCATTGACTCAAAAAGTTCTATTTACAACCATAACAAGCAGCAGAATAAGAAAGTGAACTAAATCACGTGTTCTGTATGTCTTTTGATCTCCACTACTCTTAAATCACAGACCAGCACCTACACACAACAAGCAGCTTCATTACAATCAGCTGATCGGATTTTGTGTGTGTGTATGTGTGTGTGCGTGTGTGAGTGTGTGTGTGTGTGTGTGTGTGTGTGTGTGTGTGTGTGTATATGTGTGTGTGTGTGTGTGTGTGTGTGCATGTGTGTGTGCACGTGTTGCAATCAGGGTTATA
>NW_019472565.1:0-1712 GCF_002814215.2 Seriola lalandi dorsalis
AATTGTTTAGTGAATAATTTTTAGCCATTCTGTCAGCCCATCACTTGGTCAGTCCACCACTCAAATATCTTAGTAACTATTGGATTTCAGATTCAGATTTCTATGCAATTAATGTACAGAAATTCAGGTCTGTACATTCATTTGTCTAATACATGAACATTTAGCTCAAAGCACAGCTGTGAGCTTTGCTGCTAGCATGGCTGTAGACTTGTATTGTTTTCAGTTTGAGAGACAGTTATAACCAGTTGTGTTTATTTTTTCTGTCGGTATTATTGAAAATGGTCCACCTCCATGTTAGTTTGGCTACAGCATTTGTGACTATTTGGGTTGTATTTTTATTTTTCATTATTGCTGTCTACTTGAAGAACTGTGGTTTTGTGAGTATCTTTCAGTCCTTCGAATGAATGCATAGTGGCCAGATGAGACTGGACAGAAATTTGAAACCTGCCATTACATGTGGCTAAGTGTTGATTTGAGAATTAAAAATAAAAAAGAATGGATTGGAATGGTGAGTGCGTGTGCCTCTCTCTCCTCCTTCCTGAAGAGAAAATACCAACATAACAAACCATTTATGTAAATATGCACAGATGAACAGACTGCGATGGACAGCCAATCAACAGACACAGACAGAAGCAAGCAAGTCCAAATGAACAGCAGGTAGCAAAAAAAATGAGTACCTGTCACGGTTTCAGCAGCTCCTGTTGCAGCGCAGGCGAGGACGAGAGCAGAAGAGAAGAGAGCAAAAGAGAAGAAAACAGACAGGATGTGAGCAGACAGCCATATTCCACTGTTAACAAAAATCATAATTTCTAAATAAGTGTGTTGAAATTATAGCCCCATATACTAGAGACCACTTCACTTTTTTTTCACATTTTGTTTAAGAATTTTTTGCAAAATTCTTAGAAAGGAAAAACTGAAATATCACATCGACATAAGTATTCAGTCCCTTAACTCAGTACTGAGTTGAAGCCCCTTTGACAGCGATTACAGCCTCGAGTCTTCTTGAGTACGACACGACAAGCTTTGCACACCTGGATTTGGGGATTTTCTGCCATTCTTCTCTGCAGATCCTCTGAAGCTCTGTCAGGTTGGATCGGGACCGTCGGTGAACGGCGAGATCTCTCCATAGATGTTCGATTGGGTTCAAGTTAGGACTCCAGCTGGGACATTCACAGAGTTGTTACTAAGCCACTCATGCATTGTCTTGGCTGTGTGCATAGGGTCACTGTCCTGTTACAAGGTGAACCTTCAGGCCAATCTGAGGTCCTGAGCGCTCTGGACCAGGTTTTCATTAAGGATATCGCTGCAACTTTCTCTGTTCAACTTTCCCTCAACCCCGACCAGTCTCCCTGTCCTTGCTGCTGAAAAACACCCCCATAGGATGATGCTGCCACTGCCATGCTTCACCATTGAGATGGAATTGGGCAGGTGATAAGAAGTGCCTCTCACTGAAGAGAGGCTTCTGTCTGGCCACTGTGCCATAGTGCCCAGATCAGTGGAGGGCTGCAGTGATGGTTGTCCTTCTGAGAGTTTCTCTTCCCTCCACACAGAATCTCTGGAGCTCGGCCAGAGTGACCATCGGGGTCTTGGTCACCTCCCATACCCAGGCCTTTCTCTGGTTGCTCCAGGTGGCCAGCTCTAGGAAGACTCCTGGTTGTCCCAGACTTCTTCCAGTTAAGAATGATGGAGGCCACTGTGCTCGTAGGAACCTT
>NW_019472566.1:0-1710 GCF_002814215.2 Seriola lalandi dorsalis
TCAAGACGACTGGAGAGTGACCACTGGAGGGGGAGCAAGGTGATGCGGTTTATGTGAGGTAGTGCCCCAGACATACAACACACTGTTGGAGTTGCCTCATATATAAGAGAGTCAGAGTCATTGGTTGGGTTGCTACAGTTATGCCCTGGTGATGCATTATTGACAGATACGGTAGAATGTGTGAGTGACTTGAGGTTTTATTCATCAGGACTGCGTGTTGGCCTCAGAATCATATCCACAACAGACATATCATGAGCAGCTCAAGAGTGTGTCCACTTCACTTCACCATTAAAAAGGCTGTTGTTGCTGGAAATTAAGTACAAATGTACCCACAATGAAACCTCAGTGTGAATCTTCTTGCAGAATCTCCAGAGTTGGCTAAAAGTGGAAAGAAATGTTTAGCTTTGTGTTATATCACAGCCCCATGGAGTGTTTTTGAAAGAAAATATAAGACTTGAATGAACTGTGAATATTTAACTGTTAATTTTTTTTTCCTTCCAGAATTAAGGGCATATTCAAAAGGAATATACTACTACAGAGATTAAGCCACAGGAAAGAAGACCTTGCCATTGCATGTTCTTTTAAATAACAAAACCGTGGATGAAATATATATATATTTTTTTTTTAAATGTCCATGGACACTGGTCCTGAGAGCCTCTCAGGACGGAGCTCAGACTCAAGTGCTACAGCCTTGCATTGAGGACAAATGCTTGCCGTGGAAATTGATCATTTTCTTGTCTCACTGCTGACAAGGCGACAAGGTGGTGGCAGAGACTCTAGGTTAGCTGCGAGGCCTATTTACAGAGAATGTTGGTTTGGAAGAGTTGTGCATGCTGAGCAGCTGTGGTGGAATTGGTAAAAAGGCACAAACTGGGGCTTTTTATTTGCAGGAAATGAAGCCAGACTGACTCATCACACTTCCAAAAGACTTCTCTTGGGTTGCCCAGTTGTCCTGACTGGCATAAATTTGTAAATGTTAGTGTGTTGAGCTGCAGAGGGAAAACCCATTAGGTTTATCCTGTGTGAGATTGAACAGGAAATTTGGCTCGGAGAAAAACATAGACACTGCCACCAAAAATATACATATTGAAACACACAACATCCTATAGAAAGACTCCCGCATGTCATTTTAGTCAGAGACCACCGAAGAAGTCTCTCAAAGATCTGAATAAAGGCCAAACTCATCTAAAGTGGTTATTGGCAGAAAAGAGTGTTTGGAAACGCCTTGACACAACTAAACTTTTTCAGGGATTTGTTCATATTTTCTGTTTAATTACTGTTAGCACTACACCTATTTTTGATGTTAGAACTTGAACGCTTTTACTGATCTTACAGATTCAGTATCCAATTTATTACTTGCTCAGTGTTTCAAGGTTCGCTTTTTAAATGAAAGGTAATGAATTTTGGCTTGTTTGGTGGAGAGACGTACGTGATCATAGCATCAACTGAAAAGACTTTTTCAAGGCAAACCTCAAACCTCTAAAACGTTTGTTTTGAACGCTTCACTTCAACATTTAGCTGACTTTTTTAAATAATATTCACATTAGGAACTGTCTCGGTGGGTTTCAAAGTCTTTAGGCTCAGAGCATTTACCTACCTAGTGAAACATTGAAAAATAATAAAAGGAATATATACATATATATATATATATATATACACACGTACATTTAATGTATGAGCTATTATGAATCCATGATTCAACAGCACAGA
>NW_019472567.1:0-1709 GCF_002814215.2 Seriola lalandi dorsalis
AAAAAAAAGGCTCAATTTCAAAATATAACAAATGTGAGTGCACAGCTTGAAGCCATTACACTGACAAGGCTCCGCAGGAGGAAGGAATAAATAGCATAGGTGAGAAGTGAAGAGAAAACACATGAACTCCAGCACATGATTGTCTGTTCAGCCTGAGGAGACCGATTACAGCGCTAAGTGGAGGAGAACGTCTCTCAGACCCGACATGGAAATGAGACACAGGATGCAGACGGATTGGACAGATGGAGAAATATGGATGCTGGAAGAAGACGAAGAGCAGGGGAAAAAATAAATGAATAAATGAATAAATAAATAAATAAATAAAAGGGCTTAACAGGGCCATTGCTTTCCTTGACCCTTTTCACCTGAGAAAATATTACAGAGCAGATAATAAGAACAGACCTGACGAATGACACCACAAATTAGTCTCAGAGTTATTTTGTGCATCAAAACTTTTTGACAAAAGGAATCCTTGCCTTGGCCTTGACAGTGTTGGTATTCAGGCATGAAACATGTAACGTGTTGTGTTTTGAAACTTTATTCCAGCCATTCAGATGTGACTTCAATGAGACATGTTGCATTCCGTCTATTCATTCCCTTTCTGCCTGGAACATTTACAGACAAAACACCCCAGACAACGAGGAATGTGCAAAGTGACCTTGGTGCTGCTTTATGGTGTATCCAAGCACAGAAACTATCTAGTGAATGACAGGGATTTTTGTTTAAGGATGATTACAGAGAAAAAATTTGACCAGACAATAATGAAACTGTAACTATAGTAACGGCTCTGCTGATAATGAGGAAGCTGTCAGATGGCCTGTCTACCTTTGCCTATGAACAACAGCTGGATGAAAAGATGGGAATGAATTCCTTTGATTTCAGCGGTTTAATAGGACCAACTACTGGAAAGGGATAAACCTGTGTTATGCTGGAGGGGGTGTGGGGGGTGTGGGGGTGGCGTTAGGTTGCAGGAGTTGGGGTGCTGTGTCACCTCATTTTGAATCCAACCTCAAGCACACAGTTTGTTTTCAGTCAAAGAGCTTTCTTTGAGTTTGAGTGAGAAAGTTTGCTGGCAGCGTGGTGTTACGATCATTAATGTTAGGCTGTGGGTGAACAGACCTTAAAGAGTTATGAGTCCCATCTGTCTCACCAGCCTGGCACCCAGTGTTGCATCAGCCTGCGGACATTCATGCTAACTTTGAGGCCGGCAGTGGCAGCATTGAGTGTACTGTGGCTGTGGACCACTCCAGTCAGGGAGAGAGGAAGAAGCACTGCATGATCTTGGATTTTACAAAAGAGAAACCAATCTGAGTTAAACCCTATTTTTTTTTGTCACTAAGAAAACTGCCTTCATGTTTTCAGCATTTCTCCCTTAACAAACCCTTGAGTGACTGAAATATCTGTGTTCTGTGAGATGTCCATTCGACTAACTTTGAAAATGAAAATACAATGTAAAACAACTTTTTAAACACAGCATTATTATGTGTTTTGTGAAAAAAAAAATTCTGTAAGCGGCTGATTGCTTGAAGGAGAATGAGCAGTGATTCAATGTAGGTCTTGAATTATGCTAGGGCAATGGAGTACTTGCCCATTGAGCCTAATTTAGCTTGCTGTTCTTGGTACATAGATAACTGAGTTAGCTTCATCTGATTGATGAAGTCTAGATCTTTCAGTTCTCCATAGCTATCCTAAACTTAATCTGCAGCTGT
>NW_019472568.1:0-1709 GCF_002814215.2 Seriola lalandi dorsalis
CCAAATTACAGAGGTGCAAAATAGGATTTGTAAGAGAGGTACCTGCACTAGAGACACGCTTTTGACATCCAAAAGGTACAATTCTCTACTTTTTCAGACTGTGTGGAGAAAGTGACCATGACATTAAATTCTATGAGCTACGGTAGCTACTAATGATGCCTAACAAGCTGCAACTCTCTCTCTCTCTCTCTATCGACCCTGTTCAGATCTGCCAGTATCATGTGTCTGGGGTGATCCAATCACAAGTGGACAGCTCTAAGAACAGGTGTCAATGCACCCAAGATGCATTGAGGACGCATTTGAGATCCGATCACTCTGACCACATTTGGAGTTGGTCTGGGCCACATTCTATTAGCAGTGTGATTACAAATGTCCAGGGCCACAAGGACCGCCTACTCAACTGACATCCTCTACCACAATCTAATTAGTCCCACCACAGTTTCATAATGAAGTGACATTTTTACACTTCTCACTGTGTTTTCCCATACATTGATTTATTTGTGGCGGTCACATACATTATTTCACTGCAGAGCTGTGTGCAGTGCATTGATTCGCTCAGCCCCTCCCTGCTCCGCTCCCTCTCCCTCACAAACACATTGACATCAGACCTGTCTGCCATAGTCAGACTGGTTAAAAACAACCACTCATTTGGTCTGTAACAGAAATAATGTGTGTGTTTATTTGCATATAGAGTGGGGAAGTGAGATCTGATCACAAGTGGTCGCCAGAGACACATGTGGAGACGCGTGTTAATGTCAGGTCTGAACGGGGCCTCACACTGTGTGGCAGTGAGCAGGCCTGCTTTGACCTGTAAATTAAGTCAAATGTCTTGTATCCAGATGGAATCCAGACATTTAAGATTCATTAAACCTAGCCACATACATGCATCTCAGTCGTCCAAATCACAAATCAAGTGTATCCCTCAGTCCAGTCCAGAGGATGCAGGTAATGCACCTCAAGCTGTTTGGTAACTTCTAAATAAGCTAGAAAGAAGAAGAGCTTGATCCACAAACTACCTATAACTCATGGATCGTATTAAGGAATCATCACTTCCCTTACCCAGACAGATCAATGCCCTCTCACCCACTCAGACGTTGCACTGACCAGGGATCAGATAAACTCTATCACAGCTCAGTGAACCTTCTGTGTAATCATATGTGTTGAAATTATTAGAGGTTTTCTCCTGTGGTTGTAATGAGACAAGGAAAATTACTACTAATTTCAGGGCAATTTCAGCTCTGTTATCACACAGGGCAGACGCTGTTAGTGGCTATTCGCAAAGACCACTAAATGGCATCTTGGGAAGAAAAGAAGATGATGTTTGCTTGAAGAGACTGATGCATTTGCACCTTTTTCAACATCTGGCCACATTTTGATCCATCTTGAATGATTCGTCATTTACACTCACAAACTAAGTGTATTTGCACTTAGCTTGTGAGTGTAAATGGAGTCCAGAAGGCTCCTCATCCTGATGCAATTTTGGTTCATCCTGTGCATCTTAACACAGGACGCACCAAAGCTCAAGTTGTGGAGATTTCATGCTGTAACACTTACTCATTTCAAAAGCTCTACCCTGTAAAGCAGCATTAGAAATTTGAGCAAGTCTTTAACATCAGAGCATTTTGCAGGAAAACTCACAGCAATGGCTGAACCTTCCGACTGCACTTTAAAAATATTCACTGCGGTAGTGAATCTTTGAGTTTAACTTG
>NW_019472569.1:0-1720 GCF_002814215.2 Seriola lalandi dorsalis
TTAGGTTATCTTGAAGCACATACTGTAGGTCTACTGTACATAAAAGAGACATGACTTGAAATGTTTAAGGTGTGTTTAAGGCTTGATGAAATCTTTAATAAAAAAGGATGATATTCTATTTTATGTTGACAGTGTAAGATATGTAGTAACAGTCTGATCAGTCCCAGAGATAATCATCTGTGGAGGATCTACCAAATCTTTAGCATGTTCCGACATGTTATAAACCTAACCTTCTCCATGTCTGTTGACAAAGCTGAAACCAGACATGTAAACATGCTACTGTCAACAACTGGACAGGTATGGGGCAGTAAACCCTGGTGAATTGTGGGATACACTTAGCTCTGAATATCACTTCCAAGTGGTATTACAAAAAGAGCACATGGAATGCAGGTTAAGTGTAAAATGTGTTGTTTTACTACCTGTCGGTGAATGCACTTAAGTGCTCTAGAACACAAGTGTAGGTATTCATGGTCGATTATGAGACAATGGACCCCTGCAGGCCCCTCACCACTTCATAAGGAGTGTTTCCCCACGTTTCCTTTCTTTATGCTAAGCTAAGCTAACCTAACCGGCTGCTGGGTGTAGCTTCATGTTTAGCATACAAATATTAGAGTGGCATTGATATTTCCATCTAATTAAGCACATCTTACCTAAAATGTGGAAATATTTTACCTTTAAAGTAAAAGTTAAGATTAGATTCAGGTCTGAGTCTGTTATGCATTTAGGGCATATTAAGTTTTGGTTTATGAGGTAGAGAATAAATATATCCATGTCAGTATGCTTGAACATACACATGTGCACTCTTGCTGTGTGTGCCAACTGTTTCCATTTCAACAAGGGCATTAAGACAACATTGGGTTACATTAAGTCCACTGTCACCATTTCATCGAAATACTTGGCACCTACAGCACAATATCACACATGGCAGCAGCCTTCCCAACAGCTCCACATTGTGCTAGAGCAGCCAATAGAGCCAACTGTGCTTAGTGATGTAAGTAAACCGAAGGAAAACACTGTGACCACATGTAACAGCCCACATTACACCAATACTGGTGCTCATAGCTGGGTGCTGCTATAAAACATATTAATGCAGTAATCAGTCAGTGTAAGTGGTATAAATTTTGTAAGCCTATTTGAAGTGTTGAGAAACGGCATGTAATGCACCTACAAATATTCTCTTATAAGCCAAACAAAGTAGCATAAAAGATAGTTACTTAATAAATACCATAGCTCAACTCAGTATTTCCATTAAGGGAAAATGTGGGATTATAGATCTCCCTGTTGCACCATTTCAAGTGAAAATCCAATGCTTCCCATTTATCATCTCAGTCTTTCCTGTAGTCCGTTCTGTACATTCTCAGCCTCAGTTTTTTTTTTTTAATGTAGAAACATGTTGTCCTGTGCAGAGGAAACTCCATGTGCTGTTCTCTGCTCTGTGGGTCTTTGTTCTGGTTTCTCTGAGTTTAAAGGCTTGATAAAGTCTTATCGGACTCCTTCACTGTACGCTATCAACCAAAAGGCTGACTGATGTTCATCCAAAGCTCTAACCCAAATACACACACGGCATGCTCATAAACAATAATTCCTTTGGCTGCCTTTATTTTGACCTGCCCTTTGTAACAGTTTAGATAGGTATCAGTGGGACGGGTAGGTTGTTTTATTTACACTGCACTGCTGTTACAATGGTAACAGCTAATGGTCGCTGAAATAAGATAAACAA
>NW_019472570.1:0-1709 GCF_002814215.2 Seriola lalandi dorsalis
CTAATCGCTGACCTTAAATTGCATGTTGGCTTGTATGACTCTGATTTTACATATAACATATTCAGGTTTGTGCAGTATTCTTAACTGCAGAAAAATAAAGACAATACAGAATGTATGACCAGGACAAAAATATAGGGGATATTAAAAATGTACAGTTGATAAAAACAATGCAGGAGAGGGGAAAAGACTTAGTGTTAAAGTCCCTGACTTGTTGCTCGTTAGTGTGTAAAATATTCCCCTCCTGTTTAAACAGCTATTAACAATTTAAATAACCCTGGCCCAGAGGCCTTGCTCTGACTCACTTGTTAAAGATCCCCATCCCCAAAGGTCCATTTAACAAGCCCATTATTCCATTACATTACACTCACACCAGCACCAGAGAGCCTTAATTTAACTCATTCCTCTAATGTAACTGTAGAAAAGGATTAGTATAGAAAAATTGAAGGCTCAAATTAAAGAGGGAAATAATGTCTGGACTAGGAATTCTTTCCTTTAAATCCATGGTCACACTATTGACATAGCACAGTTCAGATCTATTTTATCTCAGCTCGACACGTCACAGTGCTGTTAATAATGATAAGGTAGTCGGAAAATATATTTACTGGACAATTAACTTTACTAGTACATGAAGTAATGTAATCTGTAATGCTAGAACAAGCACCATAAAATGAGCTTAACAGAGATGGAATGAAACATTTCTCTCTACTTTGACTCTTAAATAGAGCTACTGCGATTACTTGATCAACTGAAAAATAATCAGCTATAGACAACTTTGATAATCAATTCATCTTTTAAGTTATTTTTCCAGGCAAAAATGCCAAACTTTCCCAGTCCCAGCTTACATACCTGTGAGGATTTTCTGCTTTTCTCAGTCTTAGTTCTTATTTTAAAAGGTTGGTCAGACATATAAGCAATATCAATCATTTTAAGGCTTTTGGAACTTTTCATATTTTCTGACATTTTACAGACCTAATAATTAATTGGCAGATTAATCAATAATGACAATAATCTGTGGTTGCAGTCTTACTTTTGAACACTTCAAACAACAGAAAGGTTCACTTATTTTCTCCATAAAGAAAAGGCTCAATTAATCATTTATAATTCTGTGTAAAATGTAAATACCATGAAGAGGCCATGTCCACGAGGCCTGGCTCTCGACAATATGGTACAATCCAAACCTGTCCAGCCCTCAACTTTCTCCAGTCTGTGGACACATTTAATTGGAGGCATCATC
Organism: Seriola lalandi dorsalis; assembly: GCF_002814215.2. Taxonomy (NCBI): domain Eukaryota; kingdom Metazoa; phylum Chordata; class Actinopteri; order Carangiformes; family Carangidae; genus Seriola; species Seriola lalandi. Next base: position 1,235 of record NW_019472570.1, read on the forward strand.
TATTTTACAGGAGCTGTTTCAGAGCAGTTACACAGTGTCTCAGAGCCCCTGTCTTTCTTTCTGTGTTGCGTTTTTTGCCTTGCTCCCTCTGTCCCCAGAGCTGAAAGGGTACAAGACCTGACAGTGGTGTGCTCTGAGGCTCAGCACAGCTCCTTTTCATTAAGCAGTTGAGACCACTTTTTGAAGGTTACCACACACACTTATATCCGGACACAAGCCACACACTCCAACAAACGGGGTATGGAAGCCCATGGGAGGGTTGAGGGGAAGTAAGGAGGAGCCAGATAAATGTTAGACCATACATTTTCTCTTTCTCTATCTCTCTCATACACACACACATACACACACACACACACACACACACACACACACATACATACATACACATACACATACACAGTGCACCAGTCAACTTATATACCTGTGACTCCCAGGTGAATAAAGTTACCTGCCTTTGTACACTTCCAGAGAAGCT
>NW_019472571.1:0-1720 GCF_002814215.2 Seriola lalandi dorsalis
ATATATATATATATATATATATTGCTGTAAAAGTAACTTCATTTTAGGTGGTCAGTGTTTCCAGAGAGAGATGTTGGAGTCGGAGCTGTTCCCTAGCTGGTTTGAAGTGAAGTTTGTTATTCTAGTGTTCAAGGTAACTGAATGTAGCATTTTCCAATTACAGCTGTTTTATGGTGCGTTAGTCAAGAAAAGCACAATGTTGTAAGAGATTTCAAATGCTGCACATTTTTAAAACTTGTTCAGTTTCCTGACCACAATGCTTTTCAGTAAATCATTGATCAGATGGATTAAGAAAAGATGATAAATACTAAAGTGGTAGACATTATTTCTGAACATTAACCCCTGACTGTGTCTAATGAAAACTAATTCCCTCTTAATGTATTAAAAAATATAAAATTAATATGTTCACAAAGTTCAAACTACCAAATCAAATCAAATGTAACTACAGCCAAAGCGATACAAATCGACTCAAGAGAAAAAAAGTCATTTACAGTTTGCATTAATTGAAATGAATATTTTTAAGTAGATGACAATGAAGGGTATTTGATTGTTTTGCAGTACACTGGGGTGATGTAATGTTTAGACTAACTGGATGAAATAAAGTTGATGAAATCTTGTATCCGGTGTTTATTTATGAACACGTGGCTCTACAGCACCATCTTCTGGTTTAAACTGAGCACGGCAGAGTGACGTTACAAAAGCGTTTTATTCCAAGGCACATGATGTTCAGAAGAAGTATGCATGATAGCAAGCGTGGACTCAATTAATTTAACTGCACACAGATCTGAAGTCCTATGGACGTCTTTACAAAGCAATACACAGAAAGGTCAGATTGGCATATAACATTCAGAAGGTGTGACAGCTACAGAACATACTGCATCGCTGTAAAGTGGCAGGACAATCTGATTGTTCTTTTCTCCACCAGAAAGAAACACTACAGACGTTTGGACACAAAAATTCAAGGAATAGCTGGAAAGTGATTATTATCTCCTGATTATACAGAGAAGATATTAATGCAAAAAATATTTGTAATCACTTCACCGGAGAAAAACTAAAGCATAGTCAACTGAACAGTCACTGTTTACAAGTGCAAGATGTAATTGGTGTGATTTCAATTTTACAACTTTTACAATTTGATTTTATGAAATTATTTTTTGTTTGTCAGTAACTTGTTTGGTGGAACTGCTGAGACACAGCTTGTGTCTCGTCTGCGGACCCTGCTGTGTTTCCTGCTCCCCTGGGTTCAAAAGGTGTTTCTTTGATCGAGCGCATCAGCGTGAATTATAATCATCAGACGAAAAACAGAAATGAACAAAGTTACATCATTGAACGAAACTCTTAGAAACAGTAACACCATCCTAACAACTGTGACGTTAAAAAGAACACAAACCTTCTTTTTGCAGCAAGCAAATAAAGTACTTCAAACACAAACAATGTCATTCATGTAACAACTTCTGTTTTTAACAGCTTTAACAATGAATAATGTTCACATTCACTGACAGACATCTTATATAATTTACTTCAGATGGCTGACACAACTACAGAAGTTTATGACCAGAGTCTTCTGTAGTTGACGTCACTATTCACAGTCGGCCTTCCTCTTCTCTGCTTTGAGTCACTGACCTTATCTTTGTTCACACTTTGTGCACATTATGTCCAAGGTAACCTCTACAGTGCTATCTTTGGAATGTGTTGGATTTTGCCAAGGTGGCATTTCAAT
>NW_019472572.1:0-1708 GCF_002814215.2 Seriola lalandi dorsalis
AGTCAGCAGGTTTGAACATGTTGGAACCATTGTATTGTTTCCAGCCCTTGCAAAACCAGACATTTGGAGATGTACATTTCACAAAAAAATGACTCATGGGTATGCAACAATAAAAAACCCACAAGACCTAAAGAACATCATAGATGTACCTATTAGGAATAAACAATACCACATATGTCCAGAGCTGCCGGGGGAGTTTATTACGGTGGACTACCAAGCTTTTATTGTTAGAAAACTCTATCAGCGAAGATGCTTCTTCACCACTTTGTTCTGCTTAACATGTTTAAAATAATCATGGCAACTAGTAAGCACATTAGAACACACATGTGCGCCTGTTTTACAAATTGTTAACATTCATATATAACAATGTAATAAGCAAAATTACATTCGATAGTGTATGAGAGTGAACAGTGGGGGTGTATGGCTCCAGACTAAGCAGAGTGTAGATGGACGTACTTGGTCTGAGGACTGTGCTAAAATGTCTAATTTTAGCAAATTCCCTTCATCAGCACCTTCCCTGTGAAATTTACACTCCACATATGTGAGCCATTTGTAGTACGGATGGGCAATACTGATGATATGATAAACTAACTGCTACACATGCAGTATTGTAATTAGAAACACTTGTGCAAAAACCCCAGCAATGAAAGTATTTCGAACACTATCAAATACTTGTTGTTTGAAAAAAAATACATGGATGCATGAATGGATTTAAATACAAGCATTTATGTACATGGATATAATAGCTGTGAAAAACTGGTGGTGATGAACATGTACAAATGTACTGTAAATGAGAACAATCTTATGTGGATGACTAGGGACTGAGCAATTGACGACTAAACATGAAGGCCTTGATGAAGAGACAAGACTTCAAGCACTTTACTGTGCTTTTATCTATTGCTGATGTCTCAGACAGGGTAAGACCAAGGCCTCTGGGTCATGGATAACTGAAACTCTTTACCAGCTGTATTTGAATCAAAGTTGAATGGAGTTGGAGGGAGTGGGATGAGATCACACAAACCCCATTGGGGCAGCGTCAGCAAAACCCTCGCTACATTGCTTTCCCACATAAAGAAACTGTGTCTGGCCATGAAGTAGGAAACTTATGACTTGTCAGCATCTCTATAAAAGAACTGTTCCACTAAGAATCATGATAAAAGTTGTCACACATAATATATGGTGTGTGTGGCTTTATTCCAACTCAACCCATCACTAATGTGCAGTCAATTTTCTTGGAGACAGAGCTTTTCTGGAAGCATAAATATACTCATTCGTTGAATTAAACCTTGGTGGGTAAAGTACTTATATTCCAATTCCATTTAGAATAAACTTTGTAGTCCTGATCGAGACTGTCCACCTGCCAAACAGCTTATTATGACCTATAGAAGTCAGATGACGTAGTATATAGAACAAAGTCTGCACTGGGAAGAGGTTGGGGTGCAATCAACCATCAACGTGGCTTCATTTATCTATGACCATTCCACAACCTTAACAGCATGTTTATTATTTTAACTGTGACGATAATTGTTACCTAAACCTAACCAAGTAGTTTCTGTGTCTAAACCTAACCAAACTGTAACTGTTTCACAACCTTAATTGCATGTTTATTATTCAGGACAAAGAGGGTCCAATATACCTTGTGCTGGTACACTCCTATGGGTCATATCTGAAGGTATGGACAAACAATGCATATGGGTGTGTTGTTCTG
>NW_019472573.1:0-1708 GCF_002814215.2 Seriola lalandi dorsalis
GAGCTTCGCTAGAGGACTTTTTACTTTCAGTACAAGTGGGTAACACTTTATACTATCACTTTTGGTTTTGAAACCTGAAGCAGCAATTCCTCAGTGACCTTATCTTTTCAAACATATATATTTTTCTCTATAATAAAACATTAAGGGGTAGAAGTGAGAAATCATACCTGCAGATCTCCATGCAAACGACTTCTCAGATGAGCTTCAGCAGAAGAAAAGGAAGTGGAGGAAATGGAAGAGAGGCGAGAGCAGACAGAGAGACGTAAATCAAATCAGAGCCACAGTTCAATACTTTATATCCAGTCAGACCAGGCAGAGGAAAGAAGACGGCGTTTCGAATGTAAAAGAAAATAACTTGAATCTATCATGGGAATCTTTTGCCTCGAAAACATTCCTTCACTTTCAATCTAAAAGCTACTTGAAGAGAATGAAGCTTCTGTAAATATAGTGCGAATTTCAATTTACTTATCAAATTGGCAAAAAAAAAGAAAGTAAGTTGACTCCAGCTGAGGAGCAGGCATGTTATATAACCTGAAGAAAAGCCTTGCACTGTGTTATCTGGGCTAAGAAAACACCTGCAGCTGGAAACAAATCCTTTCTACTGATAAGACCAACAAACACAATTTTATCTGGACATATAAATACTATTATCTGCAAAATTAAGACCAAAACAAAAGCCCCTACATCTGATTAGATATTGTGATATTGATCATTAAACCTATTTGAGGAACATTCTTGCATCTGAAACCAACATTTTGACTATTACAAGGTAAATAAGAGGGTCAAACTTAAATAACACTTAATATATGTCCCTCTTCATGCAAACAGTGTTGAGCTCAGTTATGAATTCAATGGTTTTGCAGATGTGAATGTTTCTGTTTGTGCACAGAGTGATAGCACAATGTGACTGTCAACGAGCTGAACAACATTCCTTATGAATACAGACATTACTGTTACGTGGTTTGACAGCGGAGTCTGCATGATTTACAGCCAACTGTAATCCACATAACAACAACAATGATTATTTTTGGGTGGCATTATTAGGGTTATTTAACAAAGTCAGCTCAAACCTACATGAAATTGGTTGTGAAAGATTATATTTGGTCAGAAGGGAAAGGCCTCAGCAACAAGAACAAGATCATTTCATCAACATTGTTTAAAGAAAAAGGAATCTATGAATCTGAGAACTTTCTGATTATCCACATCTAAAGTGCAGGACATCATGTGTGTCTTAAAAATGCTGTATCACTCCTGCTGCTGCATAAAAAAAACTCTTTGTGGAAGTGAAAATTGACATGCTCGTTAATGCATTAATTGCACTGATTAATGCATTGATATTTTCATTTGAAAAATCACTCAGGGGCGCAATAGTGGTTCACCTGGTGGAGCATGTACCATAAAGGCTCAGTCCTAACCAGGTTCAAGTCCAACCAGTGGCCCTTTGCTGCATGTCATCCCCTCTCTTTCTCTCTCTCTCTCTCTCTCTCTCTCTCGCTCCCTGACTTTGCTGTCTCTCTCTCACTGTGGCTGTCAGAATAAAGGCAAAATAATGCCCCAAAAAATAACTATAAAAAAAAAACGGGTTGCAGATTCGAGTCCCGGCTGGCTGGACTATTTACTGCATGCCATTCCCCTCCTCTCTCTCTCTCTCTCTCACTGCATTTCCTGTCTGTCTCCACTGCTGCTCTCGAATAAAGGCATAAAATGC
>NW_019472574.1:0-1720 GCF_002814215.2 Seriola lalandi dorsalis
AAGCCCTCGGTCTCTTGCTGATTGGCTCGTCTCTTAGAGATGTTTGCCTTGCTCATGTAGGAGTCAGAGGAAGCCGATTTGACCGACTCTGTGGATTGGCTGTGCTGGAAGGCGTCTGAAACATCAAAGTCTTCCACGGTGAGCATGTCCTGAAGGGTCTGCATGGTGGCGTCGAGAGTCTTCCTCACCTGGCACACACAGCAGCAAGAACACAACTGAAACGTGACTTTATAGCCACAATTACAATATCTTTGTCACATATCATTTCACAAAATCCATTTGAAATTAATCAGGTGACTTCGATGCATGGAGAAAAAAAAGAGAATATTGTAATCATACCTAATGTACATATTTCCGAATGCATTTTCTCACTGTCACAAATGCGCTATATGTGCGAATAACCCAGCACAGTCTAAGATTATACCACTGCAGGCCACTTGCACAGCAGTTTGACAGACACACCGTAAACAACGGAGTAATTAGCTTCCTAGCATGATGCATCGTGACATGAAAGATTAACTATGCTCGGCAGACAGGAAATGGAGTGTGCATTTCCATATTCATGACAGACAGCCACTGACACATATACACACCCTGATGACCTTTAAACAGGTCTGTATGAGTCACAGTGGCCTTGGTGACTACAGACCAGGAGGCCAGGGAGCATGCTGAGGTGGAGCCCAGTGGGAGTGAGACCCCACAGGTCAGTGTCAGATTAAAGATGAATATAAATGCAGGGTGACAGTCCTCAAGAGCGGTTGCTTGCTGTCACGTGTTAGCGTGACAGATGTGAGGGTGATGGCTGCCAATCCCTGTTTAAAATATAGTGAAGCCAAAGGAGGCATTAAAACTCCTCAGGTGCTGTAATGAGTGAGAGGAATACAAGCTTGTTGATGAGTGATGCAGTGTAAGTGTGATCGATAGAGCTGTTCTGCTAGTTAGAGGGAGCTCAGATAGAAGATTCATATCACTCTCATGTCTTCAGAATAAATATGAAGCTACCACCAGCAGCTTGTATAACTTATTTTAGCATAAATACTGAAAACAGCGGAACAAGCTAACCAGGCTCTGTCCAAAGGTCACAAATGAGGTCTCCTAGCAACTCAAAAACTGAAAAATAAACACTTCATATTTTAGTGGTTTTATGAGCACTGCCCAATAATCTCTTATAAAACTGGAATTTTTAATTTTTACACTTTGGTTTTTATGTGGATTAAACAAACAGTGTTGTGGAGGTGCTGTTAGGTGGATTTGTTACCTTTGGACAGGGATGAGCAAGCTGTTTGTTTGCCCCTTCCAGTTTTTTCTACTGAGCTAAGTGAACTGGCTGTAGCTTCATATTTAGCAGACATTATTGTGGTACTGAGCATTCCACAGAAAGCTCACATCTATAAAACCTCTTAGACCTCAATGTCTGTTCGCAATGTGTCTGCGATAGACGGCTCCACATGTAGAGCAGCAGATATGCATCTTTAAAACATCTTCCTGCTCTGCTGCATGGCCGTACTAGATTGATGGTTTGAATGATAAGACATTTGTTTAATGAGTATTCTGCAGTCATCTATTGGCAGGCAACGGCCTCTGCCTTTTTAGATTTCACTCAACAACTGAGGCTATTATGTGCACATCATGTTGCCCTGCAGCAAACAACGTTCATGTTTTTATATTTTTACTCCAACATTCACACTTTAACCAATTAATTTTCTCATTTCAATTTCTG
>NW_019472575.1:0-1708 GCF_002814215.2 Seriola lalandi dorsalis
CTTATAACAACAGGCACCATGGCCACCCTTTATAAATGTGAGAGATGTGTACAAATCCAGATGAATCCAAACACATACCATAACTCTAGATCTGTCAGGAGCTTCCCATGATTATTGATACTGATATGAGAGTTTGTGGTATAACCATGTAATAACTATTAGAAGTGCTGATGTTAGATGTTAAATAGATTTTAGGCACAATAACATACTGAAAAGTGTGATCACCTCCACATAAGACCTGGTCCATGCATTGGTGAGCTGGTTTACATCTACTTCTCCTGTAGTGAGTCTCTGCAGGGCAAGCTCTGCCTCTCTGTCATAATCCAGGATGGTCTCGGTTTCAATGAAGTTTGAAAGCAAGGTTTTCAGCTCTGTGGGAAGAGATGCATGTGCAGCAAAAGCCAGTCATTTCCCAAATGTTTTCATTTCTGTGCAAGCCAAGTAGTACTCTGCAAAATCAATGGGTTGGATATATTCCAATCGTTTAGATTTCAACCTAACAGCATGCTTACAGGCAATACTGTCTCTTTCCAAGGAAGACATGTGGAGAGAAATAATTACAGTTCAAATAAAGAAAATCTAATTTTACTTGTCCAACTGTGTAGATATGGATTACAATTTTTAGGTGGGAGATACAGTGAAGTTAGTTGACGACAGATTATAATTATTGTTATTTCCTTCATTCCTGTATAAAATGTGGTTTCTAGAATTTGAAAACTGAAACATATTTATTTATGTTCTCTTATATATAGGGTACATTATATAGTATATAAGGGGTATATTATAGAGTTATAGGGTTTAGGGAGTACATGACAAGCTCCCCTGAACAAACGATTATGTTTGGGTTATAGATGGCTAATGCTAGGGTTAGGGGCATAGTTACATTTAGGGTCTGACAATCCCAGCAAACAAGGTGGAGCAAGTGTTGCAAATGCAAAAGAGAAACAAGCATAGATATATTATTTGATAAACCGTAAGAAGGGTAACACCACATATACATAAGTTCTGAGCAGCAATCTCACCATTTTCTATATAGCAGGGTATTTTATGTAGCAGCATCAGGCGTCCATGAAGGTCGCTGATGTTCTCTTGAACAGGGAACTTCAGAGGCACTTTGAGGACACAGTTGTGTTTTCCTGCCCTGAACTCAAACACAAACTCTTTCTCAGCAGCACTGGCCGATTTGCCTTTGTTCTTCTTCATGGTCACAGCTGAAAAATAAAAGGCAACGGTAAAACAAGACTGGAAGCAATTTAATATAGTTCTCTGTGTAGAAATAATACTCCATATCTATATTTGACTACTTGGCTATTATTAAATAAAGACCCAAAAAATCTGCAAGGAATGAGGCCTTTCATCAGCATAGACATGCCTGCATCACCTTCTCATTGTCATATCTTCAAATCTATGAAATTACCTGTGTTAACCAGATGACACCGCAGAAAAAAAATGTCCATACATACAGTACACAGTAGAAGCAACACGGGGAGAGCAATACTTCATCATTAACACATTGTTACAGTCTATCCAGCAGCGGACAAGTATTTTGCATTTGCTAAAATCAATATGTTTATTAGCTGATTGTAATCAATGTTCTGTGTCAGCTACGTTTAGCCCTTTAACGTCTATGTAGAATTAGCACAACGTTAGCTAGCAGTACAACTAACGTTTAGGAACCAGGCTATAAAAAATTAAAGAGGAGCACACT
>NW_019472576.1:0-1769 GCF_002814215.2 Seriola lalandi dorsalis
AATCAGTATCATCAGCTAGCAGTCTAATGAGGCAGACTGTGAGGCCCCCACACACACACACACACACACACACACACACACACACACACACCACACACACACACTCACACTCACAGCAAGTCTGGCCTGATGCAGGACTCACAGACAAACAGCCAGATGGGGTGTAAACATAGACTCTGGAGTCATGTGGAGAGCGTTGCCATCAGCCTGCCGGGTGAAGAATGAAGTCCTGCACAGACTCCCAAACATACGCAAAAGCATACCCTCAAAGGCCAAGGTGACAGACTCACTACAATGGGGCTTTCTTGCATATTCACAGAACTAATTTGCCAGGTGGACCCTCGGGGGTGGCTGTGGCTGTGTGCATTTTATATCCCGGTCGGGACTTAAACCTGAATGCACACTAACCCATGTTAGTGACTCATGTCACTGTGGGGAAACAAATTGAGGTTCCCGGGGGTTCGAGACTGGTGTTTGAGGTTTAAGACTTAATCTTAGGGTTAGGATTAGGCTTAGGTGTTTAGTTGTGATGGTTAAGGTTAGGTAGAGGCTAGAGAATGCATTGTGTCAATGAGTCCCCACCGGGATAGATAAACAAGTCTTTGTGTGTTGTTTGTGGCAAGACAAACCACAGAGCCTGAAGTGTACGCCCAGGCAGCCTGTTCAAACCGAGGATGGATTGATTACAAGTTAACAGCTTCTCACCTTTATAGCAACCACAAGTTTTGTCACACAGATCATTTTTTATCATTGTGAGAAATTGGAAAAGAAAAAATAAAAATGACCGAATCTCCATCTTTGTCTCTATGCCAGTTGTTTCAATTACACAGTTGTGACAGATAGATAGTCCAGCAGATGACAGGCCGTACCTGAGTATCAACAAGGTAATGACAGGGGAAAGTGACAGATTATGCCTCTGCGTTGCTCCATCATGCTCCAGTCTGGTGAAGAATGGAGGTAGCTAAACATCAATGGCTCGAGATAGGGAAAGACCTTTGTTTTTGTTTTTTTGTGTTGGGATCTATATGAACAGTTTGTAAGGATGTTCTGTATAGATGAGGGATGATGGAATAGAGATGACTGTGTTTTTCAGTTTATGCACATCAGTGACCAGATATAACTTCCCTCTGTTAGTGACATTGTTTTTGTTTAACTGTACTATTTCCTCACTCTTGGTGATTGGGAACATTGTTGGTATTCTGGTTCTCTACTTATTCATTATCTGAGCACGATTGTCATCATTACTCGCCCTGCTAGCTTAATGATCACAGGCTTAGCAACAGCACTCATAGATGCTCCGCTGTTTAGCAAAAGCGTTGAAGTTATTGATATTGTCCCTAATGTAGTGAGGGACAATTGGGCAGGGGGATGATGTGTGTGCTCACCTCTGAATTTAAATAAGGCCTCAGCGTATAAGTAATTGCTTTTGTGTGATTCATACCAGCATCATGCATTTGGCTGACGTGAGTGAAATGCAGTTGAGTTAGCCTCACTTAATTCATAACGCAGTGTGTTGTACCTTGAGGATTTACACTGCTCATTTCTCCAGGAGCTAGTCTCTAGTTATTTACTGTACCTCAGTGGGTGTGTTGGAGATGATAGAGGGGGTGTTGTAAGGGTTTGTTTTATATTACTTTATGTTACACATGCCCAAAATCTGAGTGCAGATTTGAATGTGTCATGCATCATAAATATTAAAAACTATGAATGTCTTAAATCTTCATTAATATTTCACCTTCTTCCTACATAGGTGGAAACTTTAGTTTAAT
>NW_019472577.1:0-1720 GCF_002814215.2 Seriola lalandi dorsalis
TTGTGAAATTATCATCAGTGTAACAATAACCGAAGAAAACAGTGTACCAATCAGAATGCAAGGTAAAGCTATGAGGAAAACATTATTCCCAGATCCATAAATGTTTTGGAAACATATTAACAACTGCCCTATGATGAAGTTAGATTTATTCAGGCTAATGTTAGCTCAACGTGAGGGTGAGGGTAGAAACTTGGTTGTGATTGACCATCTGCCGGCCCCACTGAACGGCTAGTCATCAGGGGGAAGGGGACAGGGTGCAAATCCTTGTTTCTTACATGGGTAGTCACCCCAACTTTCTGGTAATATGCTGCCGCCTATTTGTCTGGAAAAATCTTACACATTAATGCCATGTCTGGGTGAAAGTCTCAAGTGAGAACTGATGGATATGATGTCACAGTGCACTGACACACCCTAAAATACACTTTTACAACAATTCTGGAGGTCATAAAAGCTGATATTGCACTTTAATGATTCACTTTAAGAGTACTTTGATGAAGCCAAGGTTGAAATGTTTAATAACAATATTAAGGGAGGAAGTCAGGGAATAAGTGTATTCACAATATAAAAGATGAATGAGACAGCTGGAGGACATAAAGGTAAATATTGTGTTTATCAGAGAGGCTGTGAATTAAATGTAATGTTTTGTGTCTGCTCATGTTTTATTGTGCATGTTGGCACTTGAAAACCTAAAGTATGTTGTCTCAACACTGAAGGACAGCTGATTAAAGCAAATGGATTACTGCAGAAACACAACAAACCTGTGATTTGAAACCAGAGCTGGCACAGAAAGAACCACACACACACACACACAGAACAGCAGCACCCATCTTTTATCCTCAAGGTTCTTTCTCCTCAGACCCAGAGCCAAGGACTTTAAAAGCTATTTCCAGCTGCCTTCTTCGTCAATTTCCTGTGACAGGGGTAATTTTATCTCTGAAAAAGGATGGGTGTTCCCACAATAACCTCCACGGCTCTTATCATACACACCACCACTGAAAAAAGGAAAGTATTCCAATCATCTGATATTCTTATTTTTTTTCCTGTGCTGAGTGGAGATATCTCAAAATCCAGCAGATCAGAGCAAAAAGTGATATGCATGAAATGGTATGGAAAATATGACAGTTTCAACTTGTCAGACTCCAAAGTGAAAGAAAAACATCATCTCTGAGTGAAAGCGGGAAAAGGGACTGCCTGTAACATCTTAAGTATTTCAAGTTTAACCACTGGGCTACCTGCCACTGAGGCATCAGTGCCTTTGCTGTGCTTCCTCTTTTAAGTTTGTTTTCTGTCCTTATGAATTAGAAATCGAATGTGTTGTTCTACATAAATATTACATGACTGTTGGGCTGTTTCCTGTGGTATTAGCTGAGATCAAGACCCCAATTTATCTCCTTGGTCACAATGTTTTGCCTCTCAAAAGCTTCAACTCAATACATAATCACTCGCAAAAAAAATCATATACAATTAATCAAGCTGAAGAATTACTTGAATTAAAACTGACCCATTTGTCTTGGTCTAAAGGTTATAAAAGTTTACATTAATTTATTAACATTACTTGTGTTATATAATTATAATTGAAGATGACTGTTGTCAAGATTTGTTTGCATACGCAGTGTGTGGGTTCACTGCATGCCTCTGCTTAATGCCTGCCACAAAATGCTGCCACACACATATTTAAAGAAAATTTGTTTACTGGAATAAATTAAAGTTAAGTGAACTG
>NW_019472578.1:0-1705 GCF_002814215.2 Seriola lalandi dorsalis
CCACAGCATTCGCCACATTCTGCACATTTGGTCCTACACATCAGTAGATAGGAGAGAGTGGGGTGGGGTGATTTAATGAGACCAAGTTTTGAGTACAACGCCATACAAAGAGCCCATAAACTATTTCATTCTTGAACAAAATTCCTTGAGGGATTGGGTTATTTACAAACGACTTTTTCTAGTTGTAAAAGACTATAAAAGTTTATTACAACAATGTGACCTCAATCCTTTAAGCTGTGTCCCCATGTGTGTGTGTGTACCTGTAACTGTGATGCTGCCAGTGGAGAACACTTGTATAGTGGCCTTGAGATTTTTGATCCTGTATGTGGCAGCAGGATGGAGCTCTGGTTCATAACTAACACACGTGCACACACAGACAGACACACACACACATACACACACCCACAAACACACACACACACACACACACACAAATACGGTTAAGTACAACAGAGACTTCCCCACACATCTGAAATCAAGTACATATAGTTTTGAGACTGTTTACATGATGCCATATGCTAGTACTCCACATGTTGTCATATAATTAAGTGAACCAGAGGCTTACAATACCCACATCCTCCGTTTGCTCTACACTAGTGCACTGACGAGTGCTCTCACCACTAGAGGTCATTCTATACTAGCAAATACTGAATCACTAGTAGAATAAAGGAGAGAATTTAAACAGGGCTTTTGGCTTCATAATATATGTAATGCGGTGTGGCTCAAAATTGAATCATAATTAATGACAATGATGGGTAATTATGACATTGATCTTATAATGATTTATCCTTATAGAAGCACAATTTATAACTCAAAACTAATGAACCAAAGTAAGCTACAGGAAACAGCTAAAATCAGTGCAAAAAACGATTTCTTAACATCATAGGTCGGGACAATAACAATGGGGGTGATAGTGTTGATTTTAATTAATATCATGATAGTGGTTGTGATGAACAGGACTGTATTACCTGGCAATGGGTCGGTTGTTCTTAGTAAAGTCTATGAGGTGGACTGCAAAAGGCATGGAGCACACTGCCAGCACATTCACGACTTTGAAGGCTGAAAACCTCACCTGAACAGACAACACACACATGCAGACACTTACATGAATGTGTTAATACACATGATACATACAATACTTTTAGCCCCCAAAATTATAGGAAAACTTTTTTTCACGTTTCCCAGTGTCGCCTTGTGGTAAAGACATACATTGCAACCAGTGCTGTCGAGAACAGCTAAAATGAAAATTAAGGGCACAAGAATCATTTGCTGCGTATTTTCCACTGTGCATTTGTGAACAAACTGAGTATCAAGCTTATGTACTTGTTAGACACTCTTTTATGTTTGCTTATGGTGCTACTTGTAGGATATGTAGCCTTAGGGCTTTCTGTGTGAACTCTGAGTGGCAGTTGATTAACACCTTCTTTGTCATCATCATAGTGTATCATGTAGCACATGTTAATCTGAGAGCACAGTCTCGTATCTGTCCTTTGTTACCTGAATGGACATGGTTTAATTTTATTGTTAGTTAGATTTCTGCTTAATTGTTGTTGACTGTTTCACACTCAGGTAGGGGGTATCGCTACACCCATTGGAATTTTATTTGAAGTGAACTGTAATTACTTATATTGTAGTTATTCAGGTTTCTCTAAGAAATGATTGTTTGTTTGATTCGACTTATGCCTTTGATGTTCACTCTATTGCA
>NW_019472579.1:0-1704 GCF_002814215.2 Seriola lalandi dorsalis
GGTGTTCCCCTGACTGTTCCTCTAGCGCCACCATGCAGTTGACAACTGTGATTTTAAGTTAAATGTATCCATAACTGTCATCAGATTTTGTGCACACATTCATGTTCCCCTCACGATGAATTGTAGGAACTTTTTACATGGCGCCATTATCAGGTAATTAGCACACTTTAGAAGGCTAACATGCTAAACTAAGATGTTGAACGTGCTAAACATCAAACCTGCATCTACCTGCTTAGCATCAGCATGTCAGCGTTGTCACTGTGAGCATGTCTAAGTGCAGTACAGTGCAGTGTCACAGAGCTGCTACATGACTGTAGACTCTTAGCTTTGTTAGTACAGCTATGTTCATGAAAACTGGTGTTGACCTGAGACTGCTGTGAAGATGGAACAATTATCCTGAATAGGTGTTGCATGTCATTTTTAAAGACTACTACTAGGATGAAAGGATGGTGCTTTGACTAAGTTTTTGATTTGTGAATACTATGTAGAGTGCTGGTCAGATTGAGTCGCTCATCTCCATCTCTGCCTGAGATTAAAACAATGGACGAAAACAAAAGAAAAGGAAAGAGAAAATGAGTGTGTGGGGGTTGGGAACTGGGGTCAGCGGACTGCTGGATATTCTTAAGAGCCGTGATGAAAACCCAGTGTGACAGAGCGAGCAACCGCCACATCACTCAGGAGACACTTTAACGGCATAGACCAAGATGGCGAAACGGTTATACAGGGGTCTTAAGTGCAGCAGCGGTCATTAAAATAGCATTCACTGACAGATGCTGAGTGTAATCATTTCTCAGATATTGAAAATTACAGCTCACCGTGATTTATATAGTAACCTCTGCCATTAGAGTTTTGACAGTTGCAAGGCAGGTGTTTTTTTAAAAAGCAGGCCCAGATGATTTATGGTCCTGTGCCGTTTGAAATTGCACATTAAAGACATTTTGAAACTCACCATCCCAGCCCCCCGTACCACCACCACCAACACCAACACCACCATTAAGACGGGTGTGTAAGCACTGGCCAAGCCACGTCTCCACCATGTGCACAACTGTTGTTTTGCACATTTGGAGTATTAATTAGGATGTCTAAACAGGCAAGCCAACACATGTGGAGACCTCAGCCTGTGTGTACATTACGGCAGGTCAGCCAGTCACTAGCAGTCTTCCCACCATATTCTCATGAAACTCAGTAACACTGTGCACGACCACCCACCTTCAGGTCTGTGTCCTCCGTTACACTCCTCCATTTAATACAATGGACCCAAGAGGAGTCTAATACAGTGGAGCATGCTTAAACATACATGTGCTCTAGTTTGCACAAGGAGCACCCACTGACCTTGTGGCCTTGTTTCTTTAATAGATTGCTTTTAACAGGGCTGCCTGGAGAGACAGCAGCCACTTTAACTGACTCGGTGCCCTCCATTTTGGCTCCGTCGTTGTCAGAAAGCAATGCCAGTTTCACATGGACTGTGTGTGCATATACAAAGCTTTAACTAGAGTCTTTGGGCTGTAGTAACCTCACCTTTTCTCCGACACACAAATAGCCCACAAACATGGCCATTTTAACCGGAGGCCATAAAAGACATCATGTGCTGCTGACACCTCATAGGAGGCCCCCGGGGTGCAGTCCGAGGAGACAGTGCAGACGGTGGTGGTGGTGGATCTCCTGGAGATGAAAGAAATATAACTCAGCCTGCTATTACAAGAT
>NW_019472580.1:0-3541 GCF_002814215.2 Seriola lalandi dorsalis
TCTCTCTTTTTCACACACACGCACACACACACACACACACACACACACACACACACACACACACAGTGTAATGTGTATAAACACTTTATGTTCAGACAAACAGTCTAGAAATACTGACAGTTTCATCCTAATATGGAGGTCTGCTCCTCGAAATACTCTGTGTGTGTGTATGTGTGTGTGTGTGTGTCTGTGTGTGTGTAAGTGTGTGTGTGTGTGTGTATGTGTCTGTGTGTGTGTGTGTCTGTAATGAACATCACAGCCTCAGGATGGTGCTGGTGTGACTGTAGACTCTTTTAGTCTTGTTGATTTTTCTTGTGTCCTTTTGTCCAGTCCCCCACTGTTATCATCAAAGTTGGTTACTGTACTTAACTCTTTAATGTTTTAGTCCTTGAAATATCTTCTCCACTGTAGAGCTCATTGCTCTAAGATATATAGAGTGCTTTTATTTTGGAAGAGTGAATGAACAGTTACAGCAAGCTTTCCTGCAAGCTAAGTTAGATCTTAGTGTGTCCTGCGGAAGTGCTGTTGAGCAACATGTTTGCAGGAGAACTCTTGTAATATTAGACATTAGAATTTAATCTACTATTTATCCCATAGATAAATAGATAAACAGGCAAAATTACTCTATTCTCCCACATCTCATGGGCCTTGGGTGATTATCAGACACCACCAAGGGGAGAGGAGTGGATAGAGGGGGTGGGTGATAGAGAGGATATTTGTGATTGGTGCAAAAACAGGAAGTCGGCCATCAGAGCCCCATGAGGCTGGGTGTTAATCTGGACAGACAGACTGATTTATAAACACACACGCTGCCTTTCTCTATCTCCTTTCCTTTCCTTTCCTTTCCTTTCATTCCCTTTCCTTTCCTCAGATGTTTCTTTAGTTTCCTTGAGGAGGTTCCAAAGGTCCCTGAAGAGGTACAGAGTCAAGGCACCCTTGTGTATGGGTATTTTCTAAGAATTTTGACACACACATTAACATGATTTCACAAGTATTTTTTGACACACTCACACACACACACACACACACACACACACACACACACACACACACACACACACACACAGTTAAAGTGTGTTTTCTGGTTTTTGCTCATGCATCTCTCGCTCCAATTTTGTTTTCCGGGTAGATAAGAGAGGTTATTATGGGCTGGAGGAACAGTTTCCAACGGCAACAGATAAGGTCTCTGTTCAGAGAGACACACCCACACCCACACCCACACACACACACACACACACACACAAACACACACACACACACACACACACACAAACAGAGGACAGTTTGAATCAGACTGTGTCATTCTTTTTCTAAATGGTTCACGATAAAACTTTATATCAGGTAATTTAGATTTCCATTTTATGTTTGTTTGAGAGTTTGTTTTGATCTGGGTGCAGATTCAAAATTAAATACATACACACGTTTTCTGTTATGAATATAACACATTTAGAGGACTGAGTGCATTGTCTGTCAGTGCTATAGTTCTCATGGGCTGTTAGGTAGCAAGCTAGTCACCAGATGACCATCTCAACTAGATTTTGTTAAAGTTAAGGCAGTTCAAATCTGGCAACCCCACCTTGAGGACAGGACTTTTTTGAAATGCAACATGTAGTCACTGCACCCAGCCAGGATAGGAAACGAAAACAGTCCAATGCTAACTGGAACCACAATGTCTCATTACGTATTTGTTTCTATTCCAGTTAAACAGATACATGTTAGGCAACTTTGGAGTTGTTGTGTGATGGATTGTTTCTTCTTTGGATGGAGCCAGGCTAGAAGTTTTTCTTCTAGCTGCGTCCAGTGTTTATGCTAAGGTAGTCTAAACATGTACTGGACACAGAGGCATTCAGAAAATGTCATTGTTCCTGTTGTCTTACATAAGTGCACAGCTTATAAGAGGTCGTCTGTGCCTAACAATAAAGTTAAAGATCTTGGCCCTGGTCCCATTAGGTTTAAGTTAGTGTTGGTCCTAGAGGAGGC
Source organism: Seriola lalandi dorsalis (assembly GCF_002814215.2). NCBI lineage: Eukaryota > Metazoa > Chordata > Actinopteri > Carangiformes > Carangidae > Seriola > Seriola lalandi. The sequence continues at coordinate 1,981 of NW_019472580.1, forward strand.
TTTGGGGTCTTGGAAGAGATTAAAGTGGTTTCAGGGGTCCTTGAGAAATTACCAGATGTTTAAGGAGGCTCAAATGGTTCATAGGTCTTTGAGGACACATGGTGATCTTGAGTGGGTTTCAGGGGACCTTGAGAATAGTGATAATGATGATGCTTACCTTACTCTGTTCTCCATTGTTGTTTTGTGTGTTAGTATGCTAACATTTGCTAAGTAGCACTGACCACAAAGTACAGCTGAGGCTGATGAGAAATCAGTTTTGTAGATATGTTGTCATAAATTATGAGCTATCAGGAGCTCCCTTGTTGCTCACAACTGTACCTTACACACAGTCCTGAAGCATCACTGAAGTCTCCCTGTCAAATAGTGATGTCATGCTGGAGTCCACCTGTATCTCCCCCAACTTCTTCTCCTGTATGAACTGTATGGAAGAGGAATCAAAGAACATTATCCTCACAGCACTGCTGACTCTGTCCAGGTGTGACTAAGGCCTCTGGAGCATGTAGATGATTGCATCATCCACCCCAACATGGGGCTGATATGTGAACTGCAGGTGGTCCAATAATGAGCTCAGTCTTGGAACACCAAAGCGGCCCAGACACAGGCTCAGGTTGAATAGGTAATGAAGGACACCACAGCTTTTAAGGACTCTGCGGCTGATGTGGTCGGGTCTAGCCACCTTCCCCTGATGCAGCTTCTGCAGTTTGCTGACTAAAATGTGGAATGGAGAAATGGAGAGACTTCCATCTGCTGTTTCCCTGAAGCTTGTCAGTGCCCCACCCTTGTAGGGATGCCGTTATACACACTGATGTAGCCAGTGACATAGTCAGTAAAACTATTAATGTCCTCTCCATGTTTTTAACAGAAGGACAGTAAGGAGATGGTCACATCTGTTGGTCCCAGAATGTAGGTAGGGTAGAGGAGAAAAAGACATGAAGTCACCTGAGATGGCAGTGAAGGTGATTGCTGCATAGATGCAATAGAGCTGATGATATCGTACTAAACAAGAAATTTATTAAGGATAACTTAACATAAGTACACTAGAACATATTAAGTCAGTGATCAGTAGTGTGGGTGTTGGATGTGAGGAAAGATGGAAGTGCTAAACTACCTTTAACATGAACTGAGGCCTTAACCAGACACAATCCGAAACCAGACAGAATCAAGTTAGGTGGCTATGGGGCACCAGCCATCCAGGAGGGTGAGTGAGAGAGCGCCATCTTTAAACCACCCAGTTTATAAACTCCAAACAGGTGAAGCCAATCCTTCAATGAGATGGGGAGGCAAAGAAATGAGAAAGAACCTGAAAGGACTGAAGCTTGGCCAGGCCAAAACAAAGACTATCATGTGGCCCAGGGCCAAAACCAATCATTTCAACCAAAAACTGGTGCTTCAGACTGGTGCTGCCAAAGTCATTCAGATTCATCCTTGAATATCTGTAATACGTAATAAGTTATTTTTTGGGCATTTTTTGCCTTCATTCTGATAAGAGACACATCATAATGTGACAGGAAAGTCAGGGAGAGAGAGAGAGGGGATGACATGCAGCAAAGGGCCATGGGTC
>NW_019472581.1:0-1720 GCF_002814215.2 Seriola lalandi dorsalis
TTTTTTTTTTTTTTTCCTTTTTCGATGTCCACATTATACAAGAGAGAATTCAAGTCACACTTCTGAAGTCAGTAGTCAGTGAACTTTACAGGGCTATTGAACTTGGTAACCTGCCGGAAAAAAAACCCACAAGACTTCTTTCTTTCTTTCTTTCTTTCTTTCTTTCTTTCTTTCTTTCTTTCTTTCTTTCTTTCCTCTCTTTCTTTCTGTGCCACCATGCTGATGATTTCATGGAAAAGAAGTCAATCTCCTTATTCTTGACAAAATTACCTCAGTGGAAACCCATTGAAGCAATTTGCCATAGCTCTCTTTTGTGGTAAAAGGAATAATTTATCTGGGGTATATTTGACGCGTCAAAGAGACAAGAAAGCCACCCATGAGTGAGCAATACATTCTGCTCGCTCTGACTTTCTCTGGAGCTCTCGCAGCCTGATAGAGTGTTTCTGATGGGAGTGTGGGTTTTGACAAGAAAGTGGCTGGAGGAATATGAATGCACTGTATTTTATTCATCTAAGGTCGTCTATTGCTAATGGTTTCCATTCATAGCTTAGAATAGATTTAACAAGAAAGTGCTCGCTTCGGGCTCATATCATATAACTTTGGCTGCAGATCCTCTGATTGTGATTCCATGTTTTCATATCACACTCTAAATCAGAGTTTGTTCACCCCCCCCACCCCTCTTCACTCTCTCACCCCTCTCCTCACACTCTTGAATGGTAAATCTGCTTTTCCACTTCACTTGAAAAGCAAGTTTTGCTGGAACCAGCAGTACACACCTTAGGAAAGATATAGAAGAACATTATGGCTCAGGTATTTTGATGTGCATCAGGGCCCTGAATATAATGATAATAAGTATACATGAGTGATACCAGTGATGTTGACTGTCACTGAGCCCCATTTGTCACATGAGATTTCTTTTCATGTATACGGAGCTCATCAAAGGGAGCCCATAGTTCAGGATATGAACATTTAAATACACCCCACCTTCAGGACAGGAAAGCACATGCACACACCCATATACAAATAAATACAGACCCATTTCTGAAATTACCTTGTGTGTTTTTTAATCACTTCCCTCTTGGGGTGCTCAAAACCCCCTCATGATTTCCAACAGACCACCTGGTTGCCCACAAACCATTCTCACTTTGAAGTCTATTGGACCAGGATTCATTTAATTATACATTAAGATGCATCCATAATATTGATGGGGTGGCCTGGCAGCCTTGGCACTACAAAGGGTCTCTTACCAGGTCCGAGAGAAACATGAGGGGTTTGACTAATAGCCGTGAATGCACCCACTCCAGGTTCACATTTCACTGAATTGAGGCCATTCTTCCTCATTAAAGTGGCCTGCGTTGTTCCCTAAACACACCGCATACCAATGGATGAGAATCATTTCTAGCTATAACATCTGAAGTTTTATAGTTGTGACATGGTCGAAACGAAGATTCTGCGTGTGCCTATCAAGGTAGAAAAGCGGCGTAGCTGTAAACATGTCGGAACAAAGAGCCAGTGATCTCTCCTCACTGCCTCGCACTTGGTTTTCTCGCTGGAATTTTGTCATAGAACCTACACCAATTTGGGCATTTTGGTCAAACAAATCAGTGGAGTTAAGAGTCTGAAAACACCAAGGTTTGAGCCTGTTCCCAGTGCGTACCCACAGCCAAGTGAGTGCACTGGGACAGAGCTCTCCTTCAGTGAGCCCAGCGTGGCTGACGGG
>NW_019472582.1:0-1700 GCF_002814215.2 Seriola lalandi dorsalis
AGTCAGTTTAAACTGGAATTTATATTTGTATTTGTAAAATTTACAAGCTTCATAGTTGTCTGCAGAGTAGCATATTGGCCCTGGCCTGGCGTAATGATGAATTTGGTGCATCAGCAGAGTGTCAACGGCTGACAGCTGAGTTCGCAGCAAACTAGCCGACCTTTAAGTACACAATATGCGATTTTAGACTCCAAATAAGACACATATAAAAAGACATGGACACTCGTTTCGATAGATAGTGGTGAAAAACCAACGGAAGCCAAAACTCCGAAAAAATACCACAACAAAAATCATAGCACCTGAGTTTGTATTGGTGTCCCCAGACCTTCCCCCTTCCATGGCAGACGTCGTGTAGCCGCTTGCAGCAGCAGGAAACGTTACAAATGTCAACATGTTTGAGGACAGGGAAGCACAGGATGTGTTCGAGCAACTCGGTCGGCAGGTCGGTCAGTTTTTTGGTTTGGGGGTCAGAAATATTTCCATTTAGACTTGTCTGCCCCTCTCCAGCTACAGACGTCGCCATCTTTACTGTTTACCCCGATTACCTCATTGCTCAGGCACCTCCCATTTATGGCGCAGGGGGCAGGACTGGGGGCGGGTCACGGGAGGTTTAGTGCCGTGTGATTGGTAGTTCGATCAAAACGAAAGGGGAAGGAATGCTACCTTCAGGCTCCTCAGAAATTCCATTTGTTGTTATATTTTATTTATTACAGAAATCAATGAATGTACAAAGTGGAATGTACTGCAACTTATTCAGTTTTAAAAAGAACCTTTAGGTTAAAGGTACTTGACTTGTATGGGCTCATAAGATGTCCTCTCTGTCAATGACAATAGGATCCTTCTTTTACAGAAGATGTTGTAGTGAATTTGTAGTTTTACAAAGAACGGTAAACTTGTAGGATAATATGTGCTCATAAGAAAAGGGCTGCATTTTGATTTATTTTAGCATCAATGCTTAGGCGGGCCATTCTGAGGTAGAGGAAGCATATGCAAATAATTTGTTATTAAGGCTACATAGCGCATGCTATCAAAAACAATACAACCCTAAAACATTGTATTATCAGCATTTTAACTTGATACCGTGTTGTGCTGTCATTCAAAAATGTCACGCTCTGTAATCCACATAAACTCCTTTGTGTTCGTTTTTAATGCCTAATGTGCGTTACAGTGTTGTTTCAAAATTCTGGACGGCACTTGAATGCAGCATTGCCTTTTTGGATAAATGGCTAACAAATGAATAGCAGCAGTTAGCTAAAGCTTCGTTTGCCAGCTCACTGTTTGTGCTACAGCCCGAGTGTTTTTAACTGTCGAGAAGGGATTGGTGGATTGATTGTTTCTTGGACGCGTAGCTGTAAATGGCAACGGATTTCACGGCACAGAAATGTATAACTTTAGCGCAAGATAAAAGCGTATATTGGATATGTAATGTTAGTTAGCTAACTTAGTTTCTATGTAGACTAGCGTTAAGCGTTAGCAACAAGCTTTGGGCAGTACATTGCATTCATCAGCTCATGTGTTTGTGAACTTTTTCTTTGGTAGCTAACGTGAAATGATCTAAAACTACCATAAGGTATGTAAAGTTTATGATATATTTATACACCAATAACATCTCAGTAAAATTATTATTCATAAACGTTGATGAAACTCGCTTATAAGCATCTATCTGAACGGGCTAAGGTATCATAAAACTGCACAACTGT
>NW_019472583.1:0-1719 GCF_002814215.2 Seriola lalandi dorsalis
AGACTTTCCTGGTCTGGAATGACCAGTAAGTTATGATGGCTTATTTTTGCTAATGCTAGCCAGCTTTAGATAGATATTGCTGTCATAAATGAGTCTTTATTCAGTCTAGTTTTAAGCAGAGAATAAATGGTAAATGTATCATGCAGGAGGGGACAAATAACCTTTTACAACAGCCCTGCCAGTATGAACAGTATACTGCATTACTGAAGCTTCTAATAAGAGTATATCAGGTGTTAACTCAGCTCTTTGAGGCTGTAGTCTGTGTTGGCGTTGCATTGGGATCGGTTGTTAAGGTGCTCCTTTTGTCCCCCCCATTTCATGAGTTTGTGTTTTGGCCTCTCTCGATGAGTCATACAGCATTTTTGATTATGAAACAGATCGAACATACACAGCTGAGGGTTACTGTCTATTTATAGGTCTGATCTCATATCCAACTTTTTAATCCTGCTCTTTATGCCCACATAGAACACTGAGGCCTGCAATACACGCAGTGATGTAACGGCCCAGAGCAGTTTGAGATTGCTCCACAGCATGTGTTTATGATAATATAGGACTGCTAATCTAGCAGCAAGCATGAGCATCTGATGTCTGTGATGTTTAAGCTGTAGCAGCATTAATCAGAATGCTGCAGCTTGTATTCATTAAGAGGCCTCCAATGTTGTGGGTGGGTAAGCGCTTCACTCTAAGGATTAAATTAAATGTATAGATAGTGAAGAGGGTATTTAAGCGCGTGTGGCTCAACCTTTATGTTTTATCTTTTTGTTAATGACAGAAAATGTGGAAAGAGACACGTTTGATTATGAGTTTTTATTGGTATACATATTTGCTGTCTGTCACAACACCGTAGTTCACTGCTTCTGTTGCCTTTTTTGCTGACCATGATCTCTGCACACTCCAACACATGAACACGCTACACACACACACACACACACACACACACACACTCATATGGACACAATCTTTCATCTTCAAGATAAGGTCAGTAAATAAGGCAACCTAAGATGATGACAGGCATCAACGGGTGATGCAAATATTATGGTACTTCCATATAAGTGATATAATGTGTTAATCGCATCGTATCTGCCGGGAATGCGTACACTTCCCAACTCTCTAGTCAGGTGGTTCTCTTACATTGCATTTACACTTCTCAAACGTGTGTTTAATGACAGAACAAACTCATGATAAAACTTTTGAAATAAAAAAATGTTACCATGAAGTCCCAATCCTGATTACTGACTTCATTTAACTACACAGTATATATTTCCAACACTTAAGCAACATATCCTTTATAAAAACTAGCCTATTTATTAAATATAGTAACAATCTCCAGGTAAGCACATAGTTTGCTGATTAATCTGCTGAGATTATATAACATCCTTAAAAGCTTTCAGTGTGTCATTGCTTCATGTCATATAGGCATTGTCCTGGGCAATATGATAAATGGAGGCTATATTTTCTATTGCTATGCAACTAAATAATTATGATGTATAAAGCTAAGAAATTAGGTTTTATCGTCTTTCTATGTACTCTGTCAAGACAATGTTTGTATAGCACTCTTTGTTTAAAACAGGTAATATTTCTCCATAAATAAACATAGACTCCTTCTATAAATTCTATATCCATTCATAAAATGCACACCGTGTAGTTTTTGGTTCTATTAACCAGTAAAGTTCAGTTAGTTGTTCTACACCTTTAAGCTGGCAGGATCAATCATGTGAT
>NW_019472584.1:0-1719 GCF_002814215.2 Seriola lalandi dorsalis
GGTGGTGGTGGTGGTGGTGCTTCAGGGACACAATACAATACAGTGGAAATTGAATATACATTGTCTTTATGCAACATGGCATGTGCTTTGGTGCAGGCACGACATGTTCGGGCATACATCAAGCTTCATTTTCTCAGCTCTGCTAATGTTTGCTTTTTCCTAAGCGCCAGTATCTATTTCCGTCTCGTCTCCATGGCTCCTGGCGCAGCAACATGCAAAATGTAACCACGGCTTCTGATTAGCTTTTCTGATGGCTACAACTGCTCCCAGCTCTCAGATAGGAAGTTAAGATGTTTGTGCATCTGTGCATCAAAGAGCAAGTGTGTATGTGTGTTGTGTAAATATGTGTAGATGTAGTTGTTTTTCAAAAGGAGGTTAAACTCTCATCTTAAGTCAGTGATCATCATGAGGGACTCTCAAAGAAAGGACATTAACCTCTATGAAAAAGAAGTAATTTATGTTTTTCTTCTTAACCATTAGCACATGTAGGTATTACACACACTGCTGGAATCAGCACACTGAGATTCTCCACTGACCTTTGAGACCAATGTCCCTACATCTGTTTATCAACTAGTTGGTTTAGGTCAGTTTGGGAGCTAACTCAGATTTCACAAAAAAATAAACAAATATTGTCCAGTACCTGACTGCATATTTGCTGGAGCTTTCATGAATTTTGCTCAGTTGTCTGAGAGATATCTCACTTGTCATCATGTTACTTAAGTATGGGATTTTTTCTTCTTATCTTTCTCTGGCCATCCATTGACTTCTGGTCGATGACCTTTGACCCCTTGCCAGTGGATGCTGTGAGCTGTTTTGACACAGCTGTCTGTTTCCACTTTTCATTCAGTCTCTTGTCCAGGATGCTTGCCGTTTCACTGATGTAGAGTCATCTGTTGCATGTGATGTTATGATTATGTCATACACCATGCCAGTCTTTCTCTCCAGGGGAGATCCTGGCTTTAGAGTGAACCAGCAGAGATTTTAAGGTCTCCAGGTTTCTCATCATCCACTGCTTGTACCTATTGGCCCAGATTGCCAACACACCACAACGTCCTCTCTCTGTCAACCTCACTGACAGGATTTTGATAGGGTCCTCCCCTTTCACATCAACATAGCTGTCTGCAGCACCTCACCATCCTCTTCCTGTATGTTGCGTTCTTAAGCGTCATCATCTTTACTGCGGTGGGAACTAAACACAGTTCAGCTAAACTCATTTACAGTGACAGTGGAAGCACAAACTCCAAGGATAACACAATACTGTAAAACTGGAATGTTGACCAGGAAGTGTAAAAGAGTACCAGCTAGCAAAATATATGTAGGGTGGTGGCTGCACGTTGGCTCAGTCACATGGTCCCTGGTTGGTCCTCCATCAGTATGCTGCTGAGAATGTCATCAAATCGTGAGGGTTTAATGGAGATGAATAAAAGTAAAATTGATCGGGGCAGTTGCCCGTGGATTTTACTCCTTTATTTTTTACTATTTTACAGAATAGAAAAATTCATCTATTAAAACTGGACTGAATGGTTGAAAGATAAATAATAGCCTTTATTTTAATGGCATTTGATTATTAGATTTCAGCACTACAGGATCTCTTAGCAAAAGTGGTTAAGAACTGAAATCCTTGACGTAGCCTACATTACATTACTCATTACAGGTGAGATGACATCGCAGTAATGGTGGATTACTTATACATAGGCTAAGAAAAAAGGGCTGAGTTGT
>NW_019472585.1:0-1700 GCF_002814215.2 Seriola lalandi dorsalis
AACCATGTAATACAGATGCGAATACAAATATCACTGCATTGCTGTATCATTAAATTACCAGTCTGCCCTGTTGGCTTCCAGACTCCCTGGACTCGTGTCAGGGTCGGTGTGGTTATGGGACAGACAGTAATTTCTCCTGTCAGTGCAATGCATCCTGTGAGCGCTACAGAGACTGTTGTTCAGACTACGCTGAAATATGTAAAGGTGACAGCCAACTAATCATTACCCTTTTTCAAGACTTGTAAGATTGTAAAACAAAATTATTTGACAACCTGCATCTTTCCTGTTATCACTAGTCTGTTTCTTTTCCTTCTAGCTGGAGCCACATCTTGTAAAGGCAGATGTGGCGAGAAATACAACTCTCAGAACAAGTGCCACTGCAACTCCAAGTGCACCAAGTACAACAACTGCTGCAGCGACTACACAGACCTCTGTGACAGTAAGTCCAACCACGTGCCACCTGTAGCTGACCCCCGTCTCACGTGCCATACTGTATCTCACCACTGTTGACCCATAGCTTCTATCTGTTCGTGTTGCTTGAACAGCTATGACACCTGGTGACTTTCACATGGTGTACTCAAAATCTAAGCAGTCAGCAGTCAGACGATGAGCGCTGTATCTGCAGTTTGTGAAAATAACTTTAATATTTGTTTTAACCTTTTGTTTTTCAGTCTTTTCATCTGGATGTGTCACGGCCTAATAATGACTTTATATGCTGTCTTGCTTTGCAGTGGTAGAAAATACATTTACAAGTACATGAAAAGTGCATTTATCCACCTACTGTACTTAAGTACAATTTAATTGAGTATTTCTACTATATAGTTCTAATCCAAGTATTTCAGAGGGTAATATTGTAGTTTTTACTCCACTTTAAATATTTGACAGTTATTATTTACACAAAAAACATTTTCTACAATACATCATGTGTAAGGATTAAACCAGTGGTTCCCAAACAGTTCGGCTTCTGGAGGACAATTTGTCATCCTTCAGATTCATCTTGTGACCCTGTGAAGGGGTACGACCTCCAGGTTGGGAAACACTGACTGAACAATCTAACTGTATATGAAACAGTTAAACTTGCTCCACCTCCACCAGCTTCAACAGTAATATAATATATCAATGTATCACAGATGTTCTCTAAAATGAATAATTTTACTATTGATATTGCAGGTTACACCTTTTTACTTTCACTGAAGTAGAATTTTCAGTACATTTAATTAAGTAGTTTACATTGTGGTATAGGAACATTTACTTAAGTAAAGAATCTAAGTACTTCTTCCATTACCGTTGATTGTGAGACCAGCTTCTACAGGTCAAAGCTTTCAGTATGTGACCAGCAGGTGTCACTATTGTGCTATATAACATATAGAAAGCAAACTTCCCCTGCTCCCTCTCTGTTTAGTAATGCCCAGTGGGGGAAGAACTGTTCAGATCAATGACTTGATCCTTTACCTGCATTCAGAAGTTATAAGTTATAATTATAAACAAAATGAACCTACAGTAAAATATGAGAAGTACTCCGTATGGAGAATGGCCCCTCTCAAAAGTGTGTATCACTGTACTGTTGTAAAATGTATCATTACTGCTATTATTATTGACTGCAAACAGTATTTTGATGTTGTAGGTGGTCAAGTTGGAGGTCAGTTGATCTATATATATATACAGAACATATATATATATATATATATATATATATGTCT
>NW_019472586.1:0-5583 GCF_002814215.2 Seriola lalandi dorsalis
GACTTTGCTGCCATCTGCAGGTCGACTTCTGGAGACCCGAGAGCCCCGAGCTGGTGACTATTGACATTGATGTGGACATCCGCGTGCCTGCCATGTACCTCGATATGGTGCACACCATCCTGCAGCAGAATGACATGGAGCATGTGTAGGTCACAAGACAAAGGTCCCAAAATATAAACATATAATCGACAAGCATGAAATTAAAACGTCAACATAAAACCCCGGGTTTTGTTCTTGAGTTACACACTGTTTAAATGAATCCCTCTACAGGATCCTTATTGACGATCTGCAGACTGCTGTTGAAGCCCAGGCCCAGGGGCCCACTCCCAGAGCCCACAGCTACACCAAGTACAATAGCTGGGACAAGGTATGCTGCAAAAACATTATGTTATCATTATGTTGTGTTAGTCACAATCTCAACCCTGATTGGACTGTTATTATCGTTTCTTATTTGTCCTTCTTTTGATTTCAGATCCAGTCCTGGATCTCCTCTATTGCCTCCTCCAACAGCAACCTGATCAGTAAGCAGGTCATTGGAAACACCTACGAGGGACGCCCCATGACTATCCTCAAGGTATTTCAGGACTTACATAATGATAAGTTTGTAAGTCATACAGTTCATACAGTTCTATCTAACATATGTTTTTTTTATGATAACCTTTAACAACCACAGCTTGGTAGGAAGTCCAGCTCCAGAAAGCCCGCCATCTTCATGGACTGTGGTATCCACGCCAGAGAGTGGATCTCTCCTGCTTTCTGCCAGTGGTTTGTTAAGGAGGTGAGGAGGATACCTGGACAGGCATGGCAAGCATTTATATAAAGACTTCCAAAGATCACAGCACTGATTTTATTTTTATTTTTGCAATCTCCCGCAGGCTATGTCTACCTATGGCCAGGACTCTCAGATGACCAGCCTGCTCAACGAGATGGATGTTTTTGTCCTGCCTGTCTTTAACATTGATGGCTACGACTACACCCACAAGAGCGTATGTTACAATTTCAAGCCTAAACCTTATAGAGACCATTCTGTTTATTTTTGTTATCTTAAAGAATTTGTTGATTTGTTAAATGGATGCCTGACATGTGTATTCTATCCACTTGGGAACTTTAGAACAGGATGTGGAGGAAAACTCGCTCCAGGAAATCTGGTTCCAGCTGCATTGGAACTGATCCCAACAGGAACTTCAACGCTGGCTGGTGCAGTAAGTCAAACATATACAAAGCTATATCTTACAGGGATACACCAGAGAATTAATAGTGCACTTCCATAAAGTTGGGACACTTGTGAGAAACAGGTTTAAAAATCTGCGACTTCTAGTTCCCAACATGAGTCATTCCGCAAAAAGCTTGAATCCTACATTTACCAAAATGCAAATTGGTAGCATCTTTCATTAAATCCTTCCATCCTGGTAAACTCACGCATGTTTGAAACTCCACCCCTCTGGTTTATAACACATGCTTGCTTTTATAAATATTTGATCTCAATCAGATACTGCATTTAAAGAAGTAAAGAAAATTTAACACAATGTGATTTTCATTTTAATTTCAGCCACCGGAGCCTCCAGCAACCCCTGCAGCGACACCTTCTGTGGATACAGTCCTGAGTCTGAGATTGAGGTCAAGAATGTTGCCGACTTCATCCGTAGGAACAAGTCCATCATCAAGGCCTACATCACCGTCCACTCCTACTCTCAGCTGCTGCTCTTCCCCTACTCCTACACCTTTGAGCTGGCCGCCACCCACAGTGAGCTGGTGAGTCTTCATTATCTGCCACAAATGACGAATTGTACGTACAGCTGAAAAAGGATAGTGACTATGTTAACTAATATACTTGCTCAGTCATAATCATTATAGAATTGTTCATCATGGCAGTGTCACATGCATCAGTGTAGTGCACAACTATATACAGCCTTCCTGGAAATATTTTCATTCATAATGCAATACCAACAGACTTACTGCACCAGACATGTCAGAGACGTGTCAAAGGTAAAAGTGACCTCACTATAAGAATTTAGAAATTGCTGTAAAATCTCAAGTCGCAAAATATCAGCAAATCAAAAGATATGGTATTATATAATATGAATACAATATAAACTTAATGTAATACCTCTGAAGGTGTTTCCAAAAGCAAGAATTCAACCAAGTCCCATTATGTCTCTTATCTAAAGAACACACTTAACTGCTGCAAATCATTTACTCCCTCATATGCATCATTCTCATGGGTGTTTTACCTCTCACTGGGGTGTCCGAGGGCTGCATAGTTAACACTCACACCCCTGCTCCAGCTCTCACACTAACTGAGGCAGATCACATGTCTCTGCCTCTCTATTATTCACTTGTAATTTAAGCGCTCTTCTGACACTTCACAGAACAAAAGAACTCTGGGGATCCATCATAACTCATCTGTCCATCCAGAAATATCATTTCCTGCTTGTGAATTTCTCTCGAGGTTTCATTTCCTGCCGGAACTCACTGAAGCTTTATTACTATGTGATGTAATATCAGTAAAAATGTTTTGGTGGAACTAGAAGAAATGGATGGTGGATGCTGCTGGGGAAAAAAACATTTATTTACCATTCTTGCTACCGGCTGTATTTTAATAGTTGTTTGGTTGTGTATGATATTGTTCTTTTTTTCAGGCAATCTTTCCACTTTTTTTTTTAAAGAATTAATAATGTAATCTTCCACTTATACACCAGAAGTTGAATTCATAAACAATACATTTTACTGTCACTCAATTTATTACATTCAGGTGTTTTGCTAATACAAGTATACTTGGTCTGGTATGACCAAGTATAGTGGCTAATGGTATCTAACTTTAGATCTTGCTTTGTAACAGACATGTTTTCTGATGCTGTCAGAAGTTGTAGATTCAGGAGTATAAAAGGTTCAGATTGATCAAAGTCAGCAACCGACTGATGTGTTTTTAACACATCTGTTTTTTGTTTCCTTTCTGTATTGTAGCTGAAGGTTGCTGAGGGAGCTTCTGCTGCTCTGCGTAGTCTGTATGGCACCCGCTACACCAGCGGACCTGGTGCTGCAACCATCTGTAAGTACATGGGGAAATAGTGTATTGAGAGGAGGCTTGATAGTCTATTTTCGCCTCTGCTATTATGCATTCTGACGTGTTTGTGATTCACAAACCCTTTGTTGCCTCTAGAGGCAACAAAAATAAATGACTTATCGGGAGCCAAGGCTATTCCTTGCAAACAAAGGATTTTTTTGGCCCCCAAAAGCAGTATTTGTATGAAAACACATCCAGACTGTCCCAGGTCATCAGCATATCCCACTCTGAATAATCCCCCTCTTCTTATTTGCCCTCAGACCCCGCTGCTGGAGGCTCTGACGACTGGGCCTACGACCTGGGAGTGAAATATTCCTACACCTTCGAGTTGCGTGACACTGGTCGTTATGGCTTCCTGCTGCCTGAGTCTCAGATCAAGCCCACATGTGAGGAGACCATGCTGGCCGTCAAGTACATCGCCGCCTATGTGCAGAAGAACCTCTATTAACGAGCGGAACTGCCAGGACCCCTGCCAACTCAGCTCCTCTGTACCAGCCCCCAGCCCCTCCAACCTCTCAGCCATCTCCAGTCCGTATCCATGGATACGGACACCACCCGCCATGTTTCCTCGCTGTGCTTGACAGAATGTCAAGATGAGAGCAAACAATAAAATCAATGATCCATCCCCACATGCTGAATCAATTTTTTATATCTATATGATAACATAGAATCTGATGGACTGAGCCTTTGTCATTTGTATGAAAATATACATAAAAACTGTGATTTATAGTGAATAAAATAATGCTAACAATTTACACCCCATCACTACTAGGCCAGAAAACATGGCTGCTGTAAATGATTATTTCTTGTAAGTTATGAGAATAATGTACTTTTAAAAAATCTTTCATGTTACAAGAAAACACAACGAGACACTGAAATTTAGTGTCTATGTACTAAAACAAGACAATGCTTCAAGGAACAAAAGGATCCACCAATTTACTATACCAGCTCCTTTGAACCCTGGTGATCCCTTTTGTTCAGCTGGCACTGTTCCAGTGGTGGAGGGTGGGTGGTACGTGACAACCACAGACTACTCATTGGCAGTGTATCCACTCTACCAAGCATCTGCCTGAGTGGAGAAAATAGAGGAGCCAAAGAGCAGCAGGGAATCTAACTGCGCTGGCACACATTTGTGAAGCAGAGGGTAGAAAGGTAAACTTCACCGACTGCTTTTTTAAAGGAATTATGTTAAATTTGACAAGAGATTTAACATTTTTCATGATATGTGGTCAAGCAGTGCTTATATTTTCTTTAAAAATCATTATGGTATAAATGTTTGTAAGGAATGTTACAAATACCCATTTTGGGTGCACTTAAAGACCCTGAAAAAATTTAAATATAAAATCTGCTGAAGGCTACAACTTATCCCTTTCCCTCAGTATTGGACCCATCTTGTATAATACTACCACACTACTTGATCTGAGCTCTACTGAGACCACTAAAAATAATACACTGTTGTGTAACACAGTAGGACCAATGGCCTCCACAACTACCTCTGTTTGTCCTGTCACTGTCCTGCTGTAGATTATTTATTCCACAAGATGGCGACAAAATGCCAAAAATACATTATAGAACATGTTGTTCCTGATGTCAGCACCTCATTACAGCATCATCGTCATCTCTACATTGTCATCATGTGTAAAGATGACACCAGGCAGGGGAGCTACATGGAAGTTGTTTGAAAGGTCAAGGCTGCACAATGATGTCCTGGGAATGTAAAACTATGTCTGACTTAAGATAAGATTTTAATTTTCTCCCGTGAGACCACATGAAATCACAATGTAACTTTACAAAACAACTACAAAAAGTATGTTGAGCGATATCAAATGCTACTTTTGCCTTTACATTTACAATGTATATGTGTAAATTTGTGAATAGTTGAACTCCTTGAACTGCTGGGGGTGTGGGGGCTCATGTTGGGAGCAGGTGGGTGTGTGGAGACCGTCACGTGACGCTGCGTCTGGCTGCTGTCATACTGGTATAAATCCACCTCTGTATATTCCGTCAGTCCTTTGCTCCACGTAAAGCTGCAGTGTCTTCAAGTCCAGGCTACAAAGTAGCTTCGACTTCTTCTTCAGTCATGGCTGGTATGTAACATTGTGACATTTTAACATTTCAAACCTCGATACTGCGCAGTTGTTTTCACTGAGAAAGTACCCGCGTGCTAAAACGTGTTGTCTGAAAAGTTTTAAAAGTATAGCTGACTTTGGCAGTAGTAAATGTAGCTAATAATTTGAACATGGTCTGTCTGTGGGTATAGTTGCTTGCCCCGACTCTGTCTGCCTGTTGGGCAATAATGTTTGTACAGCCTCCTTGGGTGAGCAGAGAGTTTTCCAAAGCATGCTATGTACAAGTACACACTCTCTCCGCCTTTGTTTTGCTGTCTATCTTTGTTACCAGCTAATTTCATAGCGTGAAGCTGTCAGCCATGTCTGAAACGTGATTGACAGATATAAATGATAACTTTGTGGTCCACTCCAATTGTGGTAGAATACTTAGTTGAACCATGTCTAGTTGTT
>NW_019472587.1:0-1719 GCF_002814215.2 Seriola lalandi dorsalis
AAAAAAAAAAAAAAAAGACACAACTGGACAAAACATGAAAACAACAAAATAATATATATGTAACCTACTTTAAGATAAGAGGCAGGTCACCATGGGGTTGACAACAGGTCACACCACATGGACCAGCAGGCATTCTGAGTATGTGCAGATCAAGCACAGCCAACAGACTAAAGACATAAACAAAACAAGGGTCAATCAGTCAAAAATAGTACAGTCAAATAAGGTGTGAGAGAATCCCAACAGGAAGAAACGGGGATCAAGTTAGACTGGTGTAAAGCTGGGAGTCTTATTAGACAAGAATTTAATCATCATCACAAGTGAATTAGTAATACAACTGGTTATGATCTGGCTCTCTCCTCTCTCGTCACTTCTTAAGGAATTTCCTGAGAAAACTCGACCGGTGAGCTTCAAGCATCCTGCCTTCCAGTGTCCAGACATGAGTCCCTCTCCCTCTGTCCCCTCATCAGGTCTGCCACCCAGAAATCAAACTGTTACCTACTGTATGTGTTGAAACACTCGATTCGACTGATCGCTCTCTCCCTCTTCGTTCCCTTTCAATCTTTCCTTTTGCTTAGTTGAGTTTGTGAAGGTTGCAGATATCAAAGTCATCGCTGCCTTGGGGGATTCTCTGACAGTAGGTGTTATTTGTTGCTATTTTCTCAGCTCCACTGGTAATACAGAGTATAAAATATAGAACAAAACTGTTTCACTATTCATTCATGCAGTTTGCCTAGTTGCTTACTGCTACTGAGCAGATGGCAGAAACATACAGATTATTTGTGGAATAAGGTAAGAATTGAATTGAATAAGACTCAATGTTGCAGTGGCAGTGCAGCCACATTAGTAATCACTGGTCTCTTTTTATGATCGCAGCAGAGGCACACACTCACAACTAAGCTGCCTGTACTTTCAATAGATCCCCAACACATCATCACATCATCTTTTTGTTATTCTTAGATGTTGTGTCTTTCCTTTTGCAGACGGCCATAGGTGCCAACGCCACAACTGTCCTCGGGATTCCTATTGAGTATCGTCATGTGTCGTGGAGGTGACAGATGTGTAAAACCTGCAGAGGTCCTACATGTAGACACCACATAATATGATTCATATGCAGCTTAACCTTTCAGATAATAGAGCATACGTAACTTTTTACATAAAATTGTTTCAAATCAAATGCAATTTTTTTTTTTCTTCTCCACTTCCTCATCTTTCAGTATCGGTGGATATGGGTCTTTTCAGGATGTCATTACTTTGGCAAGTAAGATGTTTTAATCACAGATGATATCTCGGCCATCTCTTGACATCATTTTCTTCCACAGTCAACCAAAGAGAAAACGCAATTCATGTTCTTTACTTATTTATTTTCCAATTGTGTGTCTTAGACATCATCAAGCTATTCAATCCCAAACTGGTTGGTGCTGCTCCCGGCAAGACGGTTCACGGGATGCAGGCTCATATCAGTGAAACAGGCTTCAACCTGGCTGTGACCGGACAAAACACCTTGTGAGGCCTCATCGCTGTTTTCAACCTGCAGTGATCAGACACTAATGAAACCATCCCCGCTTATCCAGAGGGATCATTTCAGTTTAATGTCGAGAGCTGAAAACCTTGACTCACTTTGCAACCAGTAACATCAAAACAGTTTATCCTGATTTAAGCTGTGTTTGGGCTTCAGGCTACTTCGACTAGGAAATTATATTCTTTTAAAAAAATGTGTGA
>NW_019472588.1:0-1694 GCF_002814215.2 Seriola lalandi dorsalis
ATAGAGACAGGCCAGCAGGCCACCTCCTTCACTGGCCACACAGGCGATGTGATGAGTTTGTCTCTGAGCCCTGACTTCAAAACCTTCGTGTCAGGAGCCTGTGATGCCACCTCCAAGCTGTGGGACATCCGTGATGGCATGTGCAGGCAATCCTTCACCGGCCACGTGTCCGACATCAACGCCGTCACCGTGAGTGCTGGACTTTAAATCACAAACATACTGCAGAAAGGTGGAGGGTGAAGGACTGATTTTGTTTTTTTTTTCTATATCCGTTTGTACTGGGTTTTCATTTCTGGGTCCCAGACTTCTAAGACAATCATTACTCATGCTAACTACTTCTCAGTTCGTCCTGTATTTATTTCTATACCGGTCACTCAGGCCTGCAAATAAAATGGATAATTCCTCTGCTTTTAATGAAAAAAACTAAAACAAACATGGTATAGTGTAATTTTTAATTGTATTTCATTAATAAGTTATAAAGAATAACAAAAATATTTAACACAAATTAAATTGCAGAGAATAAATCCCAAAACATTACCATTTCTAAATGAATGACATAATTTAAAAAAGCAGGTAGTTTTTTTCTAAACTGAAAAATATTGTTGAGGGGGTTAGAGGTTTTCATCTGACAGTGGTAATATTCTGGAAACCTTTAATTTCAAAGACTTGCACTTTATGTTGAAGACTTTATGAATTCTGACTGATTAGGTGCTTAGATGTCAGCTGATGTGAGAAGGCTCATCGATAGGGTTGTTTTGTTTGCTTAGTGTGCTAATATTACTCATCTAAATCAGGAGATATGTGGCAGCATTTAATGTATTTCATTTAGCTATATAATTGTCTTTGTCATTCCGCTAATGGAAATATTACTCTATATGTCATAGCGGTCCTTTAAAGCAGGTCACCATCTAAGTCACGACACTTTTGTGGCCTCTTTAAAGAAAACGTCTCCCCAGAGGAATCACCCCTGTGCCTCAAAAACACAATATAATGGTTTAACAACACTTTCCCTCTGCTTGATTTAAATTTTCCTCCTGCAGTTTTTCCCCAATGGGAATGCCTTTGGCACAGGCTCAGATGACGCCACCTGCAGGCTGTTTGACCTGCGTGCCGATCAGGAGCTGATGATGTACAGCCATGACAACATCATCTGCGGTATCACTTCTGTGGCTTTCTCCAAGAGCGGCCGCCTGCTCCTGGCTGGCTACGATGACTTTAACTGCAACGTGTGGGACACTCTGAAAGGCGAACGCGCAGGTAAGTGATGTCTGAAGTCTGGTATGGGTTTTTCAGATTTTTAGGTGACGGCTATGAGGAGACTCTCTTGGCTTAAAGAAGAATTTAGCTTGTGTTAATAACTGTGTCTCATGTCATTTTTTTAAATTCATTGGAAGCAACTGGCTAAAACAGGGATGAGAAATGTTTATTCAGTTGGCTGCAACAAACCTACTTTGATTACTGATTAATCTGATGACTATTTTCTTTCTTAACAAGTTGATTATAGGTCTTTAAAATATCAGAAAATTATGAAGATAGGCATCACACTATCTGAAATCCTGAGGATTGTCACATAAAACAAAGACAATCTGTAAATTCTCATATTTGAGCAACTAAAACTAGGGAATGTTTGGCATTTGTGCTTGAAAAATTTCTTAAATGATTAATTGATTGATTGATTGATTGATTGATTGATT
>NW_019472589.1:0-1718 GCF_002814215.2 Seriola lalandi dorsalis
ATGAGTAAAAGAGCAGAGGGAAGCAGGTCAGAGTCCAGCTCTGCCCAGCATTACCTGAGTCACCCTGGATAAAGGTGTAAACATGGATGCGTGTGCCTGTGCTCCCTGCATCAAACATCACTGCGTAGAAGATGCGGCTGTGGTTTGCTGGGCGGCTGAGGCTGGGAAGGACGTTCCCGATGCTGTTTGTCAAGTCCAGAAGTGCCGTCCTGACCTGGGCTCGGCTCAGCCCTGTGACGGCAAACAGGGCCAGGAGTAGAAGTGGCACGGTGGGCTTCATCTTCTCTCTGGAGAATAAGTAAAAGACAAGACGTCTTCTCGTTAGAGCTCTGTAACAGTATTATTCGATTGCACTGCTCAACAGAGCAGCTCAAACTGTTGCTGACTAGTACTAACAGATGGTAAATTACAGCATGACAAGCAACAGTGGAGTAAGAAGCAATCAACTTATTTACACCAGGGAATTGGGCCACACCCCGTCAGACCATCGCACCAGCCACAGGGACACATCCTAAAATCAACCTCTCTACCTGCTGAGTCAACTACTGTAGACAATTTAGAAAACATCACGATTTCACCATGTCGGACTTAAATTGGTGTACTTTAATCGATCAATACAAGGCAAACCAAGCATGTCTCAACATCTCTCTACAAAACTCAGATGCCTAGTGTGGGGAATTTTGATGTCTTAAAAGCCTCAGTGAAGCACTGCTTTGTGGGAACCCCTGCAGATACATCATGATTACATAGAAAATTAAGGGACTTAAGACATTTTTACTTAAGATATTTTAACTGCCTGTGAACTCCAAATTAAATGTTAAATTTCAGACATTTAAGTGGGAGCAAAAAATCATTAAGTTCTACAAATGGGCACATGACTTTACAGTTAGAGGATATTATTATTTATTCAACAGTGAAATGTTTTAGAAACTAAGTGGTATCTATAAAGAAGAGTTATGATTATAGATGAGACCATTTTCATTTGTGGTCTTGATGTTTGCTTATTTAAAGCAAATCAACATCACTAAGAATCAAAATACATCACACATAAATTTGCAGAACCTATCATGAACTTATCTTTTGATATTACATCTCTGCATGAGTATCTAATATCAAAACAAGTTGGCACATAATCATTTGATTTGAAAGTTGGCTGATACCAACACCTGAAACCATGACATCAGACACGTGCAACTGTTGCAAAAACAAAACGCTGTTTTTATAAAGTTATATAAGAGTATGTTAGACGGTGCTTTGGTACGGTGCAGGATGTTTGTGTGCTGGTTCTTTCCAGCGACTGCCTCACACGATACTGAACTTTACATTACGAGACAATGATATTTTATATCTAAAAAAACAAACGCACTTTTAGTGTAGCATCAACAGAAACAAACCAGAAAATGTTAGCATAAAAATCTTCTGCTGTAGTGTTCCTAAAGTTAATAATGCGCTGCCAGTGAACAGGAGCAATACGTGTTATCGGATCAGTTTCCTCTGGCTGTATGTGAATTTAGGACCGAATTGCTCTGTAAAAGAACAGACTAACATGCAGTTAGTCCTCAGTTCAAGTCTTTCTAGAAAACAAATTGGAGTTCTGGAAACAACTAGGGTGTATTGTAGCTAGTTTAACCAACCTGTCGTGAATGATAACTTGGCAGACGAGAGTTAACTGTCCGTTAGCCGTTAATGTTTTGAATATCTGTAGTTACCTTCACGTA
>NW_019472590.1:0-1694 GCF_002814215.2 Seriola lalandi dorsalis
AAAGGGGTCTCACTGTATTCCTTGTCTGTATATAAGTATGTACTGTGGATGTGCAGGGGAAAAGTGTGTAGTGTGTGTTTGTGCATCCACACAAGTATGGACTTTGCCATATTAAGACATGTACGTGCACTGTATGTGTGCTGTCTTTGAAGATTCTCGGCCATCCAGGTTAAAGGATATCTAACAGTATTAAGTCATACTCAAATGGATTTGTTTTTATTCCTTTAAAGTAGCAGAAAAATGCCTTTGATGAAGTACTGATCGGTATGTGTGTTTTTCAGTGGGTGTTGTGAAATGTTAGTATGTCTAGGTCTGCTGTGTCTTGTTTGCCTATGCTGTTGTGTTTTCCTGCAGTCCTCTGGACGGCTCTTCGTAGTAATGATTTTATAATACACACTAGGGGCTGGGTAGGGTGCTCGTGATGCAGATGGTCTCTCGTATTTCTCATAAGCGAGGCCGCTGTGAGAGATTAACCCCTCATACCAGTGCAATCCCCACGTCAGTGACACCTGTCATCTTATCCCGCTGAATCATCTGTCTCTCCCCACCGCTGACGGCCCGAACACTTTAACACAAACTATTCTGGTCTAGAGAGCTCCATCCCTCTTTTTCTCATTCTCTGGTTTCCCTTCATCCCTTTAATCGTGGCTCCCCTGACTTACACCCGGTTCCCTCACATTTCCCAGCATGGATAATGGCTTTTAAGTTGAGTGTTAAGATGCCCATACGCTTATGAGTTCACAGGCAAAAATACTTGCTTATCTGCACACACATGCATGTGCCCACACACATGCTCATAAAAAGGTACGCATAGTTTTTTTTACACTTCAACAGGTTGTTAAGCAGCATGCCAGAGTCATTTTTTTTTTTTCATCAGACCACCATGAATTTTGCCGGAGACAACGTTGCGCTGTCTCAATTTCTCTCGCTTTCTTTCGCCACCTCTTTCATAAGACTGTGTCAGTTTCCTGTGGTTTCCACAATGGTGTGTGGTTAGGATCTAACTATTGGAGCTACGGCACGTACACTCAAACAACTCTCCTGTAGCCACGCTGAGCCATTTTTGACCTCAGCGCTGCTTAGCAATTACTTTTACAAAACACAGAGGAATCTGTTGATGTTACTTCAAGGTAATCAAAGAGGAACTTTTCATCCTCCCATTGATTTGTTGGTTGTGGTTTTGAGAAACGTTCAAACACCTGCTGAAATTACCAAAACATTAATCATTATGACTTTACGATTTAGCTTTGCACTTCATTATTTTTTATGCTTGGTACATTTGATTTATAAAAACATATTAATTTCAGGTGTTCTAAGTTATGCCAAACACTTTCACACACAAAAAGAAGCAGAGCTGTAGTTAGACACACAATTTGAATAAAATGCTGGCTCTTGGTTTTATTACCTTGTTAAGGTTATACATCAGGGAGTTCTTCATATGTCTTAGGGTTATTCTAAGGCTATGTGATTGTTGTAAACACTACCATACCAAATGAATGTTGATACTTGCTGATACTTTGTCATCACAAAGCCTGCGTTAGTGTTTGGGGAAACAGAGGAGGTACTCATTTGGGTCTATGAAATCATTTCAGGGTGCATACATGTAGGATTGTGTGCGTCCTTGTGTGTGTGTGTGCGTGCGTGCGTGCGTGCGTGCGTGCGTGCGTGCGTGCGTGCGTGCGTGCGTGCGTGCG
>NW_019472591.1:0-1718 GCF_002814215.2 Seriola lalandi dorsalis
GAGAGGCGAGATGTCAACAAGGAAATTAATTTAGGAAATCAATTCATGCAACTCAGTGTGACAAGTGTTTGCACATACCTGTGGAGCAACTGCTGAGGCTGGGCATGGATGGAGAGGATCGGAGCTGCTGCAGGGATAACCTGCCAACTGCTTGTGATGCATCTGTTGCTGTTTCTGAGGCCTCTGATGCAGAAGGTGAACTTTGCTTTGGAGGGGACTCTGAACCATGGAGGCTCTGAACCGAGGCTGGCGATCCTGAACACGTGGTCACAGCATAGAATGAGTTTTATATTTAAACATGTACATACTATTTGAACAGCTAGGCTATTTGGTAAAGCATGTACATAAAACACAAACTGCAGTATTTATCTCAAAGTTGATAATAAATCAGTCAAAAAACTGAACAGCCAGTTTAGTGTCCTTACCTGAGTGTATGGGACTGGGTTGTCCACTACTGCGAGCAGATTTGTGGCTTTTGCTTTTAAGCCTACGTCGACCTCCAGCCATGGCCACAGCAGGGGAGAGGACAGATGGAGGAGGATGTTTGCCCATGCGCGTGAACAGAGCCTCTATCTCCTCTTTCTGACGCGTCTGCAAGGCCTGAATCTCCTTCATATGTCTGTGAGCAGGAGAGGAAAGGCACAAAAACAGTCATGTTAAAATACTTCCACTGAGCTGTGAACCAACAGTCGTATGGGTAAATAAGGGAATTGTAAAATGGAATTGTAAATATGTGACATACTTTTCTCTCAGACGGCTAATTTCTTTCTGCAAAGCCTCGTCCTCAGTCTCTGAGTCGTCATCATTGTCACTGCTGTAATGCGTATGTGCATTATGCGGGTCAGAGGTTGAAGATGAGGGCCCATTCTGAATACTGGAGCCATGTGACGGACTTGAGCCTGCTGCTGGAGCTGGGGTCACTGTGGGAAATTTAACACAAGATCATTACTGCAATATGATAGGTTTACCAGAGGACTTCATATGATCTAAAAACGTACTCTTGACATCCATCTGTGTTCCATGCACAGGATGATGAAAATCTTTGTTTCATGCAAATTTACAGACCAAACCAAAGGTTTATCTTCTGATATGATTGAAACTAAAATTATTATTATTATTTTTTAAACTCAGTAACTAAATAAGTCTACTGTATTTGTAAAAGCTCTCATTAATAATTCCCAGCCTATACCAACAGGATATATTTAAATTTAACGAATGAGGCAGAGGTGTAGATGCCTCCACAGACCATAACTTTCCATAAAGCCCCCTCAAAGTGCGTTAACCTGCTTATACTATGGTCATATATCAAAAGGAAAAAAAAAAGATGGCTGTGATAAAATGATCATCCATTTAAAGACCCATATTATTCTTCATTTAGCCAGTCCAGTTACAGTGATGGCAGTAAATTTACTGGTAAGACAGCGTGAAAAATCTGTTTTGTATGGTACTCAGTATTGTGCACTGTAGGACCCTGTGCAATATATTGGTCCAGTATGAGAAAGGCTTTACACTACATTACTGAAGCTAGCCTCTGTTACTGAGCTTTTATGAATTCAATGTGAATCTGGTCCGTACCTGTGACTGAAAATCGCCCCACTTTAGAGCCAGTGGTTGGCCCAGAAGTGGCATTGCTGCTTGTGGACACTTGGAAGCGCCCAATAGTGGTAGGCTGACTGGCAGGACCAGCAGAGAGAGACGAGGCTTCATTTATACCGTCA
>NW_019472592.1:0-1694 GCF_002814215.2 Seriola lalandi dorsalis
GACTGCAAAACAGAGTAAAGGACATAATCCTAATTATAGAGAAATGAAGAGGGCTTTCACCTGTGGAGGACTGTGCATTAACATCTGCCCCGTGGACCAGGAGTAGTTTTACAATGTCCACATAACCTCCACTGGCAGCAGCCATGAGTGGTGTTATATCCCCCTTGATGCCCCTGTCCTCTACATTGGCATGCATGGCCAACAAAACCTAAAGATGAAAGATGAAATGATAAGATTAAGGAGCATCCATGGGGCTTGTCACCAATGGCAAATTTCCCCACAACAATAAGCCAGTGATATCCTCATGATTTTATCTTTGCTTTGCATACAGGTTGCTTCAGTGTACAGATAATACACATTGCATGCATGTAAATCACAATTATGCTAAAATTACATCCCGCTCCCACCCTCCCTTCACATACCTGTGCAAGTTCATAGTAGCCAGCTGAGCAGGCGAGGCACAGCAGGCTCTCCCCTTCCTCTGTGTGTTCATTGACGCTCCGTCCCTCATCCAACAATTTGCGCACAGCGTTGACATCCCCATCTGAGCACGCCTCTGCTAAACTACGGCTGAAAATAACCAGACTGCTACAATTACTGCCACTGTGACAGGTGAACACACATACGCCTCACAATTACGCAATCACTTTAAAAGAGCAAACACACAGACACACGTACAGACATACTGTATATGCAATTCTATCAGTCTATTAAGAGCAACTCTATTGGTCTATTAACCTGTGTACAAGATAAACTGGCATGTGCCAGTGTCAGTATGGGCGAAATACATACTTGTCGGCTTGGCCGGCGTTGAGTGTGTTTTCAGCTCTCATACGTGTCAGGGCTGCTGCAGCCTCATCCAGGGCACAGCTCACAGATGACGTCAGTCGCCGTAGCACCTCGGGGTCTGCAAAAGCTTTACCATCGGCAGTGGACAGTTTACCGATGCCTGCCGAACACCAAAAGGGAAGAGGTGCATAGGGCAAGGCAAACCACAGGGGAGCACAACCACACCAGACCAGATGAAGAAGCAAGTCCAGTCCAGCCAATCCAGTCCAGGGTTAGTAGTAGCATACACAAAGAGGAAAAAGAAAAAAAAAGTCACACACAGACACAGAAAACACACACAAGCATTTGTTAATATGGCTTAATATCTTTTTTTCACTACTTTGAATACACCATCTATGATTCATAATATTTTGCCAGTGACTGGGTCAAATGGTAAGGTACAAAACAATATCCACTGGGTTACTCTGGGACTGTCCAGGTAAGATCAGATCTGTGACCAGAACTAGAATGAATACAGTGAGGGAGGTAATGTTAGTTTTATGTACTAGTAGACAGAGGTTCAGGCTGTTAATGTTAGAGAAGAAAAGGTTCTCATCCTGTGTGAATTATAGAAGCAAGGGAGAAAAGCACAACTGGGAAGAAAACAAAATGCTTTATGGAGGAAAAAACATGTTTGTGTATGTATTTGGAAGAAAAGAGAACAGCAAAGAGGAGAACAAGAGTGAAGAGCAAGCAAGAGGAAAAAACAACAACTTTCGCTAATGACCTACAGTGAAAGATCTCTTTCAGACGACAGAACAAGGACCATTTCCCAACCAATGAAACCATTCAAGTGTTTGTGTGTGTGTATGTGTGTGTGTGTGTGTGTGTGTGTGTGTGTGTGTGTGTGTGTGTGTGTGTGTGTG
>NW_019472593.1:0-1718 GCF_002814215.2 Seriola lalandi dorsalis
AAATAAATATCAATGTTAAAACAGAGCTAGAACAGTATAAATAACTGTATTACACATTTGTATACTTACGATAAAATTAAGTTGCAGTTATAATAACGATAATTCCATGAAACCAAGTTCCTGTTTTGGTGATTTTAATAATTTACTTACATGAAGGTATGATGAACTGTGGTTCTGTGTTTCCTGCATAACCAAGCTTTGTGTACCTAAAGAAAAGGAACAAAATGAGCATACATGTTTAGTTACAGTTCTTTCCCTTTGGTTAAAGTGTTTACTAGGAATTGTAGTCAAGGAACAGTCAAAATAATCTGGATGATCCGCTTTCTGATATGAGGATTATCCAGGAAGTAACATTAGCTTCAGTAGCTAACAGTAGCTAAGTGCAATGATTAAGCAGTACTGGGAATAAAAGCACAGTAAATAAAGCAGTCGGGCACTTTGGCGTGCTCATTTGTAGCATTAACTCTGTGTTTACGGACACAATAAGAATAGAGAAGTGAGCAGATGCAGCTAAGTAACGTTAGCAGGTTTTAGATTGAACAGCTAAACAACACAGGGCGTTAGCTGAAGTTTGACAGCCGCTTATGTGGTCAATGAAAGCCAGGCTAACGCTAAGTAGCATTTCATTTTTCTCACTTACCCTGTGCCACAGTCAACAACACAAGCCGGCAGCCGACCAGCCATGCTTGCTCTCCTTTAATCTACTCGCAGGTAAATATATCAGGCGCCCGATATGAACGGATATCTCAACAGTAACCGGTTTAAATCGCAGCAGCCTGAATGAATAGCACTCACGGCCGATACGGGAACGCTTCCGGGTTCGGTGAGATTTCTTCTAGTGCAGCGTCAGCATCTTCCATGCCACAACACTGCCCCCAAGTGGATGGGGACAGTTACTGCAGCCGAGGAAGAAATTCAATTGTAATATTCAGATTAAAGTTTACAAAGACTATATGTACTTATATAATGATAAAGGCTACAGTTTAAATATAAATAAATAAATCATAATAATAATAAATAAATATATACTTCATTTCTGATATGTTTTTCTGGTTCAAAGATTTAAAAAAAAATATAAAACAAATTTGAGTTGTGTTTCAGGAACATTTTATTTGCCACTTTCTCAAACAACATCTGCAGTGAAATGCAGGTTGACATACTCTTAAGTGCAACACATAATAGTCATTAAATTAAGAGTTAAAGTAAGAATAAGAATAATAAGGATAAAATGTTGCTAGCAGCTCTGTAATTTTTTCTTTTTATAGTGATTTTCCATTGAACAAAAATAGCAACCAACCTCATCTCACCCTGCTGACTCCACCAGATGATATCAGTGATTTAGGTGCCATCAGAGGCCAGACAAAGTGGTCCTGACCCTCCACGACTGCATGGAGGGCCACTGATAAAAACGATATATGAGCAGGAAGGAGCTTTAGGGCCTGAATCTGGCCCCATAGTGCCTTAGCACATTAGAGCCAATCCTAGAGCCTGAGAACATTGGCCCTTTGTCCTCGGGCAGACTCATCACTCACACAACAGTCACTTCACCACACCGAGTCTCCTCGAAAAGCCCTTGGCTCTGCTGCTCCTGATAGAAACAGCCCTAGTCTCCCTCTCTGGCCCAGGCCACTTGATGGAAACTCTATCGAGAGCTGTAGGTAAAACAATTTGTTTCAGCATTGTCAGAGCCGAAGCAAAGATTCACCAGGAGCCGGCTA
>NW_019472594.1:0-1691 GCF_002814215.2 Seriola lalandi dorsalis
GCAAAGCCTTTTGGTCCTGGCAGGCCCATCTGTCCAGCTGGGCCTCTGTTTCCAGTAGAACCAGCTGGGCCTGGTTTGCCATCTTCTCCTGCTGAGCCCTGGAAAGACAAAAGAAAATTAAATTCATGCCATCATGCACCAAATACATCACATACCATACTCTAGGCTTGGGGAAAGAATTAATCCTTATTTGGTTGTTTTGGTTAAGTGGTGACATGTTTGACGAGTAGTGGAAATAAAAGGTTTTGCATACCATTGGTCCTTGTTTTCCCTCTGCTCCCTGAGCACCGATAAGTCCAGTCAGACCCTGTGAAATGAGACAAAAAAAGGGAGGCACAGTTACAGAACAGCCTTAGATACCTGTCTCCTCTCCTCAACAGTAATATTCTATTGTGTTCTACTGTTGTTTTCAAACTGTTGAAGGACTTAACAGACACACTTATAGCGATAACTTGAAAAGCAGCGTTTTAATGCAAATGTAACCACGCCTCCAGCAGTGATGTCACACTATACGGACACACCCTGGAGTTAACTTCTCCATCACTACGGCAAGGCGTAAAGTTAAACCCTTCAAGGTGGGTAAATACAAGATTGTCTGTTGGTGTGTTAAAATGCGTTTAACAAATAAACTCTATACAATGCTGCAATCAGGTTTGAATTACTTCAAAGTAATAAATGACAACATTAGATATTTATGTATGTTTTACCCGAGCTCCTGTTAAACCTGGCTCTCCACTGCGTCCCAGATCTCCAGGTAAACCTTTGGTGCCAGTTGACCCTGGCCCTCCTCTTTCACCCTGGGCTCCCTGTTTGGCCAAACATCAAATATTCAAAATCACAGAAACTCATAGTTATGGTCAAGAATAATCGTGATTAACAACAAATAGTCACATTATGCTGTTATATGTATTTTGGTGTGAAGTCAACTCACCTTCTGGCCTGGTAAACCGTCTGCACCAGGGAAACCTCGATTTCCTGGAGCTCCCTACGACAAATTAAGGATGCTTCTTCAAAATCAGACCGGAGATCATAAAACTTCCTCTGTGCTTAAAGGACCATGAAAATAGTTTTTGAGGATGAAGTAAAAAGTTGGCTCACTGTCTCTCCTGTAGGTCCTGGAGGCCCAATGGATCCGGCATCACCTCGTGGTCCACGCTTCCCATCCTCTCCCATCGGGCCTAATGGACCCTGAGCACCATGGTCACCCTAACATCACAGAGAAATCAATAACCAGTGAATCAGTCAAACAGTCTCCAAACAAACCAGTCAAACAGTTTGTCAATAGGCCAATCAACATCTTTGTGTCAAGATGGTTTTATTTTTCTCATACTCTTTCTCCCTTATGTCCAGCTTCTCCTTTGAATCCAGGCACTCCAACCTCGCCCTGCAAAACAATGTGGAGGTCAAAACATTAAAACTCCCACTGCATCAGATTTATTTATTCTTTTATTTAAAAACAGGGAGGTGGAAGTTGAGAAAAAGAATTCTGCTACAGGACTAGTGAGTTATAGAAAACTAGAGGAAATGAGCTCATACCAACTGGCCCTTTGGTCCGGGTACTCCTGTTGTTCCCTGGGGACCAGGGGGACCAGGGGGTCCCAGCAAACCTGCTGGACCCTGAACACCTGCCAGACCCTGGGAAGGAGGAAGAGCAGCCAACGATTTAATATAAAAATATCCAGAGGACAACT
>NW_019472595.1:0-1691 GCF_002814215.2 Seriola lalandi dorsalis
AGGTTGTGTTGTGTTCTCTCCAAGTTTGATTTCAGCACATAACTTTATTGTTACGTTGATGTGCTAGCGGGTAGTGCATCTCTCTCTAGTCTGTTCTGCCTCGCTAACCTAACTTGGTCTGTCTGTGTCTTGCTTGTTTACCAGCCACTTCCAGGGCTGTTCTGTGACCTTGTGCCGGACAAAAGTGAGCGAGAAATACAACTATTTATTACGTTTGATAGTATTTTATATTTGGAAATGGTTTGCATGTCTCACAGGTCAGGTAGGAGGCCCCAGGGAGGTCGGGACTGGTGCTGCTGCTGCTGCTGCTGCTAACATGCTGCTTTTGCTATGTGGGCTGTGTAAACATTGTATAAGCACCAATCTCCTACTGGTGGATAGTCATTCAAATAGTCATTAAATGATTAAAAACAAAATAGTTTATGTATTGTCCCCTGTTTCCCTTGGCTAAATTTCTTCTCTTCACCAATGTCAAAAGTATTTGTTCTTGATTGAAATTGATTGAAAATTCCATCTTAGGCCTTATACTCAATTTGCTGTGAGCTGGAACGAGCTAGAGATGAAACTTGGTGCCATAACTGCAAACGATGTGCTGATGCGTCCCATGAAATACGACTACAATTGGCCTGGTGGTGGCGCTAAAATGAACAGTCGAAAAAATGAAAAATTTGGAAGTCCTCACATTTAATACTGAGTATACTCAGTATAAAAAGCCTCTTGGATCATAAACATCCACCAAGATAGACTTTCTGCCATCTAATTTTTTTTGAGAAACACATTTTTGACATCTCTTTGTAAACCGTAGGTCCGTCTGCTACCAAATTTTGTGAGGATCATTATTGGACCAAGCTTATCAAAAGTTGAATAAAGCTTGTTTGGTTTCCAAGATATTGACCAGTGAACTTCAAAAGGAGGGAGCTCAGCACATGCAAAGCCGGCAACCAATCATCATTCATATGACCTAATGATGGTCATGATTCTGTGTTTTCAAATCATATATGAAATAAACACATGATAAATTCTGTTTAGAATATCTATCCTCAAACATTTTGTGTAACCTTGTGAAGCGACCTAAACCACAAACTTTGCTGTGATCACTGTTGTCTGGGAAACGAGCCAAGCGTCCAGCCACAGGGCTTAGCTGATTTTCAGTAAATATTTTTCCACTCTTGTACCCGAGCAGCACAAACTGAACTCACAAGATAGGCATCTACTGTGCAAGGCTAATATTACAGGCTGAGAACAACCCACAACACACTGGAAGAACTCAGTTTCCTCTTACTGTATGTAGCGCGATGCTCTCAGGTCATGTGAATGTCGTGTTACAGCGCGTCACCAGTATTGTACAATTTTTGAAGCCATCAGTGCCAAGGCCTTGTAGTGCAACGGTAGAGCATCTGACTCCAGATCAGGAGGTTGCATGTTCAAACACTGGTCAGCTCTTTGTGAATAGGAGTGGTGTTTCAGTAGGTCTGACACATGTTGTGTAAAGAGTAGTTTCCCTGTTTAATAAATTCATCATGACTGAATGTGTTTTTTACACTCATCCATGTGATGAAACACGTGACTTGAACACCTGCCTACCTTCCCCTGCATCTCTGAGTGTACGCACCATCCCGTTTATGTTGTAGCTATACGTGTGTGTGTGTGTGTGTGTGTGTGTGTGTGTGTGTGTGTGTGTGTGTGTGTGT
>NW_019472596.1:0-1691 GCF_002814215.2 Seriola lalandi dorsalis
TGTTGCTATGGACAGAGATGTTTCCCTCATTTTCCAGTCTATATGCTAAGATAAGATAACCGACTGCTGGCTGTAGTTTTATATTCATCCTAAAGACATGAGAGTGTATTTATAAGTGCCTTTCACAAATTGTTGAACTATTCCTTCAAGACCACAAATGGAAGAGGATCTGAACCAAGATGCCATGTCATGCCGTGTCTGTGCAGCTTAAGACAGGAACGCTATCAGCAACAGTGAGTTAATATGTTGATGTGTTCTGACAGTGACAGCAGAGGGGATGTGCTGTCACTCTGAATGTCTCAGCCCAGCAGACAGGCAGCCAATAAATTCAAGAGGAAGATGGGCGACAAAGATATTTGCTCATCAGAAAATGCAACACCCAAAGATTCAGTATCTAAATCTACCGTTAATAACATGCCTTATTGCACGGCAGCAAACTTTATATTAAATATTAAAAGATTTTATATTGACTTTGTGTGTCTCGCATACCATTATGATATCGCAATGAATTATTCTGCCGTGGTAAGCAAATCTATGGTTTGGAATTGAGAAACTGGTGGCTGGATGTATAAGAGGTGAAGGTCAGAGATGGGCACATCAGTCATATTCAGACAACGGCAGAACTGGAGAGCGCTGACTTCTGCTGAGGAGAAGAAAGCCTCAAGGATCCCCTCTCGGCAGATGGGGGTGTGGTAGCAGGGCAGAGGCAATTAGGCTAGCTATAATCCTCCATCTGCTTTTCTTCCATCGCCCACCCATCAGCCAGAAGCAAGGTTGCCCCCAAACCCAGAAGACACCTACCGTAGCAAGAAAAGTCCTGACAGAGCACGATGGAACTAAATAAACTCTGTCAGCTGTTTTTTCCTTGTAATTGCATTCAACCACTTTTTTTTGTTCCGTTTTCCTCACCTGCACCTGCTTCTTTTCAGGTTCTCTCCCTCAACACTTTTTTCAAAACTTTTCTTCACTTTCCAGGAGAACTGAGCCATGGGCACCTTGTAATTTAAGATACCGAAGATACTGCAGAATAGACACAAACATACTTTAAGCCCACTACCCTTCTCAACACACTGTCACCTTACTGGTATTATAAATCTCTACGTAAACAATAATCTTTCTAGCTGACTCTTCTCTATGTGGCCTTGGTGCTGTTCACATCAGTGAGATCCACAGCAGGAAGAACCAGCTGTAATTTGTTGTCTCGTGGCTAACCGAGCAGAAACACTAAACATCAAGAGCAGATGGCTCTGGGCAGAAAATGCAGGAAAATCTTGATAAGTCTACCTTCCTGATGACAGGCTTAAGGCGTCAGTATGCTTCAAATGAAGTGCCTGTCAAACAGCGACTGAAACGCCTTTCAGATGTCAGGACTTAGGGGGCTGCATCCAAATATCTGATATTCAAATTCCCTTTACGCACCGATTGGTCAGTGTGAGGCGGTGACAGAGGATAGGATTTTAGCCTTTCTGTCAAGTTTCGGGGTGAGACCGTTTGAAGGGGTGTGCTGCTGAAGCAACAAATACTGATGATACTACAAACAAAACAAAACAAATAAATGGATGATATATTATCCAGTCAATAGTCAAACATATGCCAGATGTTCAAGAAAATTGCAAAGTATGAAGCTCAGCTTTTCAGTAAAATGTGAAGAGGTAATCTGGGATGTTTTTCCCCTCTTTTTTTTTTTTTTT
>NW_019472597.1:0-1758 GCF_002814215.2 Seriola lalandi dorsalis
CAGGCGATTTTACCAGAGGTGGCCAGCATCATGAGGGGGTGATTTAGGCAAAAAAAACATTTTTGTCAAAACATGACTTAGGCCATTATTTTAGGAAGGTGACGATATGTTAAGTTGACCGTTCAAGGGTCACTCAAGCAATTCAGTATTGCTCTTTGATAAAGTTGTGAGATTTGTGAGAAACATTAAAAATGAATGAAGCAGAAGAGGCTGAGATGTCCTAATTTTTAGTCCCTAGCATCAGTTGACATTTCCTATGATGCAAGTAAAAGCATCCTTTTGTTAGGCCCTCCTTGTAAGGTAAAAGCACAAGCTCCTAAATGTATCTCCTCCAAGCCCAAGCAGAGATAACCCTGATGGTTTTCACAGGCTGATTTGTACTGCTCATAAACAGGAAAGTGACATTTAGTTTATAGTTTATAGCTTATAGTATATAGGTTATTACATTTATTTCTCAGGAACTATGACCAGAGAACATGAACCTCATATTAAGAGAGAAGATAAGTATACGTGATGGAAGGGGTCAGGATCACCCTAATATGAGTTATGTATTTTTATTGGGCAGAGTTTATTTACACCCATTAGTGATGTGCGGATTGCAGTTATATCTGCGTGCACTATTAACAGCTGATGGGTTGCAAGTGAGTTAAATAATGTATAATATATGATGAAATTATTGTGGATACATATGACATCAGAGCTGATCAGTGCATCACTTACTCCCATACAAGAGAGGAATTGCTAGAGAAAATGTACAGGAAGTACAGTGAGTGAAAAACAGTGGGACTATAAAGCATAAACGCATATAACAGTTAGATGGTGGAACCATATGTCCAGGGGAACATGGTATTGTGCCTCTGGATATATACCTCATGAATGAATAAATGAATGAGTAAAGGCATGATCAAATTAACTTACCCTTGATTTATTTTCTTCCACCCTGCAGATAGTGTATGAGGTGGTCACAGATGGCTGGCTGACATATGTGGAGGGCGTCTGTGTCATCTGGTTCACCATTGAGGTGATGCTGCGCGTCATCTTCTGCCCTGATAAGGCAGAGTTCTTCCGCAGCGCCCTTAACATAATAGACTTTGTGGCCATTGTGCCCTTTTACCTAGAGGTAGCGCTGAGTGGCCTCTCCTCCAAAACAGCCAAAGATGTGCTGAGTTTCCTGCGTGTGGTGCGTTTTGTCCGTATCCTGCGTATATTCAAGCTCACCCGCCACTTTGTCGGTTTACGGGTCTTGGGCCACACTCTGCGGGCAAGCACCAACGAGTTCTTGCTGCTCATCATCTTCCTGGCACTTGGCGTCCTCATCTTTGCTACCATGATTTACTACGCTGAACG
Organism: Seriola lalandi dorsalis; assembly: GCF_002814215.2. Lineage (NCBI taxonomy): Eukaryota > Metazoa > Chordata > Actinopteri > Carangiformes > Carangidae > Seriola > Seriola lalandi. The sequence continues at coordinate 1,348 of NW_019472597.1, forward strand.
CATTGGTGCTGACCCAGATGATCCAACGGCTGCAGCCCACACCAACTTCAAGAACATCCCAATTGGTTTCTGGTGGGCTGTAGTGACCATGACCACACTTGGCTACGGAGATATGTATCCTGAGACATGGTCGGGAATGCTGGTGGGTGCCCTCTGCGCCTTGGCTGGTGTGCTGACCATTGCTATGCCTGTGCCCGTCATTGTCAACAACTTTGGCATGTATTACTCCCTGGCCATGGCCAAGCAGAAGCTCCCCAAGAAGAGGAACAAGCACATCCCCCGAGCGCCACAGCCAGGCAGCCCCAACTACTGCAAGCCAGATGCCCTGGCCATGGCAACCGCCTCACCGCACAGGCTGATGGGCAATGTACTAGGGCCGGGCATGGTAGGATCTGGCAGCATGATGGGTAC
>NW_019472598.1:0-1718 GCF_002814215.2 Seriola lalandi dorsalis
CACACACACACACACACACACACACACACACACACACACACACACACACAGTGGAATTAGTGTTATTCCCTGTTCTTATCTTTAAACAATACACCTTAATGCTAAATATAAAAAACAACTCTCCCAGAGAATGTAACAACCATATGAGTTTATGTTATGGCTACTAGTTTTAATTATTTTGTTTGTGAGAAATCACATTTTGTCCATAGTTTTAGCATGGCAGATAGTTCTAAATACTAAAATACCCATGAGCCTCAGCCGTGCAGAAGAGGTCAGTCAGAGGTGTCGGGGGGAATTCAAAGTAATTCATTGTTACAGATAAGAACAAATCATGGCATAGTTGCTGAATTCACCCACAAATCACAGAGAATTTAAAAGTAAAATGATTTAAGCTTCAGATTGTGTTTAAATCACCATGAGCTTTAGCTTCAGCTGTCTTTAGAAATTTGAGCTCTGTGATTGGATACTTCTTATAGTTATGGTTAATATCTACCTCAACATTTTATTGTATACAAGCTTGTACCTCAATGTACTTTCGACTCGTACCTGATATTTTCCAACGTCTTTTTTATTGATGATTGAACTGGGATATTTCATGCCGATCGGGGGCCATAGAAGTGCTCCAACAGTGAGTCACATAACTTTGTGTATGGGAAAAATGAATGGGATTTATATTCCCAGAATCAGGGGGCACCTGAATAGCTCTTCCAGCTTTGCAAGTCTTTGTGCTGCTTGGCAAATCTGTGTTGTGCCATTCACTTCACCGCCTCAGAATAAGGCCTTGCGTTCTGTTTGAAGACACAGTCGGCTTCTCCAGCTGTCCTAGTGGTCTGTAAGGCAGTAGTTAGGTGTCGCTTTCAGCTAAATGCTAAAAAGTCAGTATGCTAACATGCAGAATCAGAATGAAAATGTTAACATATTGCACATCAGCAGGTATTATGTTTACCATGTTCACTCTTAGTTTAGCTTGTCAGCATGCTAACTAGCGAGTAGTTAGCACTAAACACTAAAGCTGTTGTAAGCTGCTGCAATAGATAGCTGAGGCTGATGGGAATTCTGCAGGTTCTTGGTCATAAACCAAAGTATTACAATTCATGGTAATCTGCATACTTTACACTGGTTCAGATATTTCAGTGGCGAAGCCATTGACTGACATTACCATCCTGCTGTAAACCCTTTGATAGAGCGGAGAGGTACATTCATCATAAACACATGAAAAACAAGTGAATTCTCTCTAGAATTGATCCAAATAAAATGAAACGATCATGAGGATTTTGTGAGGACATTGGTGAATTCAGTGCATTTATCGTTTATAGTGGTTTATGTCAACTGTTTTGTACTGATATCCCTGCGAGTAGTTTGCCCAGGGGAGTTCTCATTTTTTATTCACAACACAACCACAGTGTTTGTTGTTTTTTCTTCTTATTTTGGTGTGTTTTTTTTTTCTTACACCTTCCTTACAGAGGAAAGAGTAAGAAATGAATATGTTGCAAACTATCTGTCAAGATATCCAGAGAATTGAAGTGTCTGCATGCATTTATCAAGTTTCTCAAACTCGCCATAGTACTCCACATGGGTAGTTTCCAGGGTGCTCTCACTGAGCTACAAAGTCACCCTGATGAATTAATTGTCTGCATTTCTTATGCAGAGACAGAGAGAAGGGTAGAGAAGGGGATGAGTATAGTGAACAGTAGGGGACAGTAATTTAATCCCAGAGT
>NW_019472599.1:0-1689 GCF_002814215.2 Seriola lalandi dorsalis
AGGTGGTGCACTGCTGAGATACTCGACTCCCTCCACCTGGTAGAATCACTGTAAAATACTGCAGAGCTCTGCTGAGCTTACACACTCAAATGTGACAGATATTTTTGGCTCTCCAACATTTAACTTAACTACCTGCCTTTAATTTAATTGCCAAACGAGCCAGCAGCACCGGGGGATTCTGAGCGCTTAAGATAAAGTTATTCAGCCTGGCAGATGCTCATTTAGAATCATGCAGGAATGTACAGTTGTGTAAATATTGTTACATCTCCTTTTCATTGTCATGCAACTCAATAGGCGCTCAGAGGTTAAATATTTCCTCCTGTTTGCACAGAATGAATACACATCCTGATGTGGGACACCATATTTGAACAACAACTATGTACATTCACAGCTGTAATGTCTGCGGTGGAGTGATTCAATCCAGAGCTAGACATTGAAAGAATGCCCTGGTGCTCTGAGGACACAATCACATGCTGTCAGTTGTTCCACATGTGGCCAAATGTTCACTTGTCCACCCTCACAAGAGCCAACACCCTGTCCCATAAGTGATCTTTGAGCCAATGAAAATGTCAGCTCTGTGCTGTGAAAACAATGACTCAGTGCTGACACAGGACATAGAGGCAAAGAGTAGTAGATGACATCATCTGGTGGATTTCAGCAGTTCTTCAAGTTTTGTTTAAGCTCCGTCTCTACTTTGTGAGCCTTGGACTACAAATTTGAGCCGCAGGATACTCGGTGTCAGTCAAAGTTAAGGTTTCTAATCTGCATTCACCAGTTGGACGGAGAGAGCGAGCACTTCATGGTTGGAGTGTTTGTATGCCCCGTTGGAAGCGAAGGACTGACAGGATGGATTGCTGAGGTCCGTCTGCTCTGTTGGACCACCTGCTCGGTTCAAATCATTAGTCAGCAGAAAAATAAGGGCCACCCCTCCACATAGAGGAGCTCGTGGACCCTGAAGGTATCCCCGTTTATGACTTTTTAATGCAGCATTTGCAGGGTCATTCATCTTGTGGGCTCCCCACCGATATTAGTTTGGATGTCAGAGAAGAGAGAGAGAGAGCTTTGCAGTATAAAGATTATTGAAGAGGAAGAATGGTCAGACTGTGTGTGTGTGTGTGTGTGTGTGTGTGCGTGTGTGCGTGTGTGCGTAGTTGGTTGGACCTAATGGTGCACGTTAATGCTTGATGGTGGTATAGGAGTCTACTGGGAGACCTGTGCCCACTGTCTCCACTCGGCTCCTCAGGCCAACCTCTGTAATCAGTGCTCCCACACCCATCAGCAGCCCGGGGCTGAACCAGGCACTGTGTAGCAGGCCTGATAAGAAATCCCTGCTTCCTTTCTCACCTCCCACCTCATCCCTAACTGCCCACTGCTTCAACTGTAGGCTCCGTGAATGGAAGAATTCACGTGAAAGATAGATAGGGCCAGGAGACCAAGAAAAGCGAGGCATTGCAATCTTTTCCCACACAAAGTACTTGACTGGCTGACTTTAAATTGAACTTCAAACAATGACTGGAGTCATCTCGCAAAATCCAACACGGCTGGTGTCAGAAGTGTGCTTCATGGACCAACAAACAAATTGTTTGTATTTCACCAAAAACAAACATTGTAAATGTGCTCTATCTGTGATGGAAAGAGAACCGTCTTGATTTTTGCCAGAGAGAGTTGGCAGACAAATCATAGGGGGGT
>NW_019472600.1:0-1686 GCF_002814215.2 Seriola lalandi dorsalis
CTGTGTCTATGTCTCAGCGTTGTCGGGAGAAGAGGTTCCTCAGAGCGTTGTTGTAGTTCTTATTAAAGGCGGTGTATATGAGCGGGTTGAAGAATGAGTTGGAGTAGCCCAGCCACAGGAAGATGCTCTTCCAGATGGGCGGGATGTCGCAGGAGCACAGCGGCACAATGAGCTCGGTGATGAAGAAGGGAATCCAGCAAAGTACAAACACGCCAATCAAAATGCCTACCATCAGCGCCGCCTTTTTCTCCTTCTGCTCGCGCCACGTGTCCCCATCTGTCTGGAAGGTCACGGTGGCGTGTCGCACAGTAAACACCATCTGTGGCTGCTGTGTTTCCTCCTTTACCTGGTAGGCAGCCGATCAGACAAAGAAAACAGTTAGTCTATTGATTCATTAATCAATCTGTCAACCCGGTTAGCATGAGAATCGGAAATGCAATATCCTTTAACAATATAGGCCAAAGAAAAGCAGTTACTGAAGTGAACATTTTGCGGCTGCTCAACAAAAGCTGGATTATACGCTGCTGAACAGAACTGTGAATCAACAGGTGGATCAACAATCCAAAGCTTATTCTTTCATTTCATACACACATACACACACACACGCAACACAGAGCATGAAGCTGGAGCCGTGTCTTAATCTGCATTATTTTCAAGCAGCCAATTTTGTGGCATTTCACAAACATACTGCGCAGCCAGGAAAAGGGAAAAGAAAATGTCAACATTTATCTGCTGACTTTCTCGTCTCTTTATTTGTTGCCTAGCGCAGCTCAAGGCTGACTTTTATTTTTTGTTTATCAGGTCAAGTCATCCGGGTCCTTCTGCAGCAAAACAGCTTTTATAAAAATGTGTCGGAAATAAGAGTACAGACTAATACTGTAAACTGTTTGTTTCTGTTGGATATCTAAACAAGAAACTGCGCAGGGACGGAGGAACTCGTCCACTCTGGAGTAAAATTTGTTAAAAAAATACGGGTCAGCGGAGGCCTAACTGATAAGATGGATGAAGCAAATCCATTTACAGCAGAGGCCAGAAGTTAAAAGCATAGTGCTGTTGGGAAAGCGGGTTCATATTCAATGGATGGTTTAAGACACCTCAACATTATATACTAGATGATGCAGTAGCTAAAATGGGCACTTAACTGCAAATCCCCCTTTATACAGCGGATCAACGAACTATGATGTGCCTTCAACCCCAATCCCATTACCTGATAATCTTTTGTAATATTATCACCTTAAAGTCGACGTGCCGACAAACAGGCACATAAACACTGTCCTCTGTAGTTATTTCTGTACATCTCTCTTTTGTCTTTTGCTGCATTTTTATAGTGTATTCCTGCTCCTGTGTGCTTGCACATGACGCCACCTGTCATTACTTCCTCATACCGAAAACAACAACAGAGGATTTCACATTACCTTCAGTAATGAGATACATAACATCTAGAATAATTCTTGTGTTTTTGGGTGCTTTCTGCTCCGCCACCGCGGTTAAGTTTAAGGTTAAGGTTAAGGTTAAGGAAAGACTGTGTTCAGGCCAGTAATGCAAGGTGAAACTCTGTTTTGCTCTCTATATGAAAATACCTTAACATTACTGTTAGTGTTTGAATTAAACCAAAACTACATAAAGTGCTAATTAGACAGCTTGAGAGATGCTGGTAGGTGCATTTAAAAAAAAAAAAAAGAACTT
>NW_019472601.1:0-1717 GCF_002814215.2 Seriola lalandi dorsalis
GATAGATAGATAGATAGATAGAAGAAAACATTGCCCACACCACCACCAGCCTCGACTGTGGACACAAGGCAATAAGCAGGTGTTCCTAATAAAGTGCTCAGTGAGTGTATATATACAAATGTAGTAGGGGTTTAACAAATCTGAAACTGAGACAGAAGTCAGTCAGATGGTCATATGTTAAGGTTACACCACAAGGTCAACAGACACAAGATGGTAACTATGGTAAAAACATACAAATATTTAATCTATACTATACCATTAAAACACAGTGCATCTGATAACCATGGCTCTGCATTACAGTTGTGACGGACCCCTGTTCCGTCATCACAGGGTCGTGACACAGTACAGTGTGTAATGTTGTTGTGTCTGTGGCGTTCAGGTACGGTCTGGGGATGATTTACTACAAACAGGAGAAGTTCAATTTGGCAGAAATCCACTTCAAGAAAGCTCTGAGCATCAACCCTCAGAGCTCTGTGCTGCTCTGCCACATCGGAGTGGTAGGTTAGCATGTAGCATCCTCCATTTGTAACAGCTGCTGTGTTAGCATGTAGCATCTTCCATTCACAATAGCTGCTGTGTTAGCGTGTAGCATCCTGTATTCATAACAGCTGCTGTGTTGGCATTTAGCATTCTCCTATCATAACAGGTGCTGTCTTAGCATATAGCATCCTCCAATCATAACTGCTGTGTTAGCATGTAGCATCTTCCATTCATAACAACTGTTCTGTTAGTATGTAGCACCAACCCCATGCGATAGATCACCAATAGGTGTTTGTGGTTGTGTGTGTAGGTGCAGCATGCGCTGAAGAAGTCTGATGCAGCTTTAGAGACTCTGAACAGAGCGATCGGGATCGACCCTAAAAACCCGCTCTGCAAGTTCCACCGAGCATCTATACTGTTCGCCAATGACAAGTACAAGGTAATCAATAATGATTAATAGTGTTCAATAAATGCTGAGGTTGTAACCACCTGTCTCTCTGACCTGTCTGTCTCTCTGACCTGTCTGTCTGCAGGCAGCTCTTCAGGAGTTGGAGGAGTTGAAACAGATTGTTCCCAAAGAGTCTCTGGTTTACTTCCTGATAGGAAAGGTAACAGCTGATCCACTCTGACCCATGACCCCTGACTTGTTGTTTGACCCCGTCATGTTCATTGTGTGTGAGTTTGGTCACGTCTCATTAGTCTACCTGTTCAGAGGCAGTGATGATGTTGCGTCACCTGAGTGTTCTTTGATTGGATGGAGAACCTGGATCCACATCGAGGACCTGGACACAGAAACAATAAAAACCTGCAGCCAGCAGGTGTCTCACCTGAGACCACACACACCAGTGGACATGGAGTTAAACCTGAACCTGAACCTGTCTGTCTAACACCCCCTTTCTTCTATCTCTCAGGTGTATAAGAAGCTGGGTCAGACTCACCTGGCTCTGATGAACTTCAGCTGGGCAATGGATCTGGATCCTAAAGGAGCAAACAACCAGATCAAAGAGGCCATCGATAAGAGATACCTGCCAGAGGACGAAGGTACAGACACAACTCTACCTTCAAGTCATGTGACATCAGATTTGATGCTGCAGGTTTATACCAGGTCAAGGTCTGAAAGAACCAGGTTCTTAACATCAGTATCAGTTTTCATGTTGTCAATAGAATGAACAACAGACACTGACCACACCTGTCTCTCTCCACCTGTCTCTCTCCATCTATTTCACCTGTTAGCAGC
>NW_019472602.1:0-1683 GCF_002814215.2 Seriola lalandi dorsalis
TCTTTTTCTCCCTTTCTTCTTCTCTCACACAGTCACTTCTGTCTTGCTGTTGGTCACAAAGTAGGGCTGTGTGGGGAGGAAGTGTTGGCTGTGGCTTTGGCCTCTGCTGCCGTGGAGCTGGTTCGGCTCCAGCACGGTACACTGAGGCCTCTTGTGCCCGTAGGTCTTCCTCCGGCCCACCGTCTCAGTCCCGTCCCAACCCTTCAGCCCCATCCCTATCCCGTGCCCGGCCGCAATTGTGTTGGAACTGTATGCCAATGGGCGGCCCATTGTAGCTGAGCTGGAGCCAATAGTGGTCTCGGCAGCCCTGGAGATGCCCAGGGACATGCCACCTGGCATGGTCCCCGCCATGTGTGCCAGGGAGGTAGCCCCGAGTCCTGGCGGCTTGCTACTATGGCTGTGAGCGTGAGCGTGAGAGCTGTGAGAGCTGTGAGAGCTGTGGGCAGCGTGGCCATGGCTGCCTTTGGGTTTCTGGCCGTTCGGCTTAAGTCCCCCGACTCCTCCCATGCCAGCTATGTGCCGTTCTGTCGGTAGCGTTGACACGGAGGAGATGCCGGGCATCTCTGTGACGTAGGTGGCCACCGGCTCTGGAGTCAGTGGACCCAGAGAAGTCATAGTCATGGAGGTCATCGGGGCGAGGGAAGTCATGGGTGTCATTGAGGTCATGGGTGTCATTGAGGTCATGGGTGTCATAGACGTCATTTGGGTCATTGAAGTCATCTGGGTGATGGTCGGGTTCATGGGATTGGAGGACATTGGGTTCGAAGCCATGGGGTTGGTGGTCATCGGAGGGGTCATCGACGACATGTTGCCCATAGAGGGTCTGGAGTTGCCCATCGGCTGCAGAGGAAGGCCGCCCTTTGTTGGCAGCTCCACCATCAGCCGACGCTTGTTGTAGATTTCACCGTTGTACTTGGCAGCTGAAGGTAGAGAGAAAAAGAGAGAGAGACAAAGACAGCTAATGAAAATGTAAAGTGGACACGAAAGAGCTTGTAAAGAGCACGGCTGAAATCTTGGGTCAAATGTTGAAATCTAAATGAATTAGCTTCCTCCAATTTGGCCGTTTGCTCTTTTTAGACTGTCAGCTGTGGAAAAACAATATCCTCAGCTCATCGTTTTGTGCTTGTGTGGAACAGAAAGAAAAATAAAACCGTTATAGAGAGTGACTCATAAAATAAGACTTTCAGCAGTTTGCATATCAGCTGCAAACTAAGACATCCACACACACACAGACAGAAGTTTGGATAGAAAACATCCCGTCCCTTTTTCCTCCCACAATCTGAAAAGGTCGTATAACAAACCCTATATACTTTTGACTTTGTTAGTCAGCCTCCCCTGATCAAACTGACCAACCAGGGGTGTCAGGGCTACTGTAAACGCCTGCATATGGAGGCCTGTTGTGCCACCGGAGGAGTGAGATCAAAAGGAGCGCCCAGAATGTCTCCTCCACCTCGCCTCATCCTCCCTTTTATAAAAGCCAAGAAAACATCTCATTTCTATGTGGTGGGATGGTGCTTGCTATGATAAAAAGAGGAAGGAGATCTGGGGGAAAGATGTGGCGGCCATTACGACATGCACTGTGGCGGCCACTTCTCCAACATGGTGCAGGATATTTTGAGAAGACTTTGTTACTGCTCCTTCTAGGGAAGGGCAGTTAGGTAGAAGGCTTTCTGATGCACACAT
>NW_019472603.1:0-1683 GCF_002814215.2 Seriola lalandi dorsalis
TCTTTGAACAGAGCGATATAAAAGGTGTTTCTGGTTAAACAAGGATCTTACTGTCATTTGCAAAAACAAGCACTTTTGGTGGCCATAGTTTGACGTGGACAAATGTTTGTTTACAGCAGCAGGTGTTTAGCTGTTGCTAGGTACACGGGCCAAAAAAAACAAAAAAAAAAACAGAAAAACTAAACACTAAATTCACAACAATGAATGTTTAGCAAGAATCAATTTTAGCCTTGCTAGCATCATATTGGATGGATTACCATGAAACCTGGTACAGATGTCCATGGTTACCGGAGGAGGAATCCAAGTGAATTTGGAATTCACCTGATTTCTCCTCTATCGCCACCATCAGGTCAACTTCAATTTGTCCAATACTGTTGGTTCAAGATCACAAACATCAACATGTTTCAACAATGTTAGCATTGTCACTATGAGCAGGTGAACATGCTGATGATAGCATTCAGCTCAAAGCGACACAGAACCACTATCCTGGTTATGATGACAAAGTTTATTGATTAAATTACTTCTTTATGTGAAATCTGACCTGAAAATTATGGTTTTCAGTGCGCTAGGAATGACCATGGTGTTGGAACAAATCCCTCATCAGGCAGGTGCACTGAAAGCTGTCTCACCAGCTCTGCGTTGAGCTCTGGGACTGTGAGTGAGAGGGGTGTCTGATGAGAAAAGAAATCCAAAGCTAAACAGTGATTTAGCCTCATCAGAAGGCTCATGGCAGGAGTGAAATAAGGTTTGATTGCAGATAGAAAATAATACAGTTACACTGCAAATTGTCACCACGGGTCAGTTCAAGTCCCAGCTACACAGTGTGTACCATTATCCTCTGGTTGTCATAGAAACCAATGCAGATGATGTCGTGTCTGCACTTAACGCTGAACACTACAAATTTGTCTTGGGGTGTGCATCCACTGGGCTTGTTTTTTTCAGTTTGCCAGTGTCTTTTTTTGGATCCTAAAAAAGAGAAGCCGAGCAGAGTGTCCGCTTGCAGGCATCTCCTTCAGAGCACTTTTTGTGCAGCTTTTGAAGGCACCTGAAGTTGACAATATTTCCATTTGTCAGAATTTGTGCTCCGCCATTTTGTGAGAACCGACAGTTTAGATGTGTCAAATGATATTAAACCGCATTTTGCTCTCTCCATGGTGGTCAGACTGGGCTGTGGAAGCAGGAGAAATGCCACCATTGCCCTGAGCTCGGGGCAACAATGGCCCACTAGGACTATAGGTATATTGGCATTTTTCCTCATACTATAAATTCAATTACTGGTATTTGTTCAAGCATCCAGCTCCATACTCACGTCCACTTATGTGTGATTCTGACATACTTTGATGTAATGATACTAAAGCAATGATTGTACGGATTTGGCGGTGCTTTTTCAAAAGATCTTGGGCTGCTCAAGCCTGCTGTCAATACAGGTATGAATGAGTTTGTTTTGACCCCAATCTATAATGTCACACTGATACTCAGTGAAGAACCCTCAGCTCCGTGTAGAATCCTTCAGCAAACAGCTGACTGACATAATTGATCGGCGAGAGAGGGAAGCATTCATTTCCCTCGGAAACGCCACTTCAAACAAAACATCATCAAAACAACAGATGGATAGTGCTCACAGTGCCATGAGCAAGTTATTGCTTCTGCGTGATTAAAACAGTAGAAGAAAGGAGAACAAAC
>NW_019472604.1:0-1717 GCF_002814215.2 Seriola lalandi dorsalis
GCTGGCAGGAAAGACAAAGATGATAAAGAGCAACACATGCTCAAACAGAGAGAGAGAGAGAGAGAGAGAGAGAGACAGAGACCTTGACAGAATGAGATGACCAATTTGACTAATTTGATGTGATCTAAAGAAAAACACTTGCTGTGTTAGTGTATTAGTGTTAGTCTGGACAAAGACTGGGAGCAGATGAATTCCAGAAATGAAATCCAGGTTTTCTCTGAATTCAGAACTGCCAAAGAGTCCTACCTTTCGGACACATTCATCTTCTTCTTTGTCTTGTCTCTCGCCGTCTGTTTATTCTGGCATTCATCAGCGCCATTACTGCCATGCCCGTCAGATCTCTTCGAGGGAAATGAAAAACAGCAGTCATTTTAAGGTACAGGCTAGAAAGGTTAGTTCATGTGGAGGGAGTCTGGCACATCATTCCTTGTGCACGCGTCTCTCCTGTATTCTGTATTTCATTGTGCGCAGCGCTGCAAAAGTGCACCCTAAAAAGTTCAGAAAAAGTCTCTGAATTTGGTATCTGCAGAAAAAAAAAAGTGCAACAGCAACAGTCCTGGCACCAACAGACCCATTTGGATTTGGTTTTATAGGACATACAAAAGCTGAAAGGCCGTCAAGTTCATGAAGCTGAAATTATGAAAAAAAAAAAAAAAGAAAATAGAAGAAAAACATTTCTACCACAGTAAAAGCGTCCTCCGCTTTGTACTTGGCACTTTGGAAGAGATTTGCCTTTGGAAAAATCTTTCCATGTGAGAAATTCATTTTTTCGGTCTCAAATGCCTCATTAGGTTATATCTATCCCTGCGAGTAAATGAAGAGCAATTAGCTCTGTTAAAGTCTCCAAAAGGCCACAATGGCAATAAAAAGAAATGATTGTACAGGTGGCGAACGTCGGCCCGTCTTCATGAGAGGAATGCACGTTTGCTAATGTTGGTGGTGTTGGTCCAGAGGTTACATGGGTAGCTTGTGGTGAATTTTTTATATGTTTTTGCTTTTTGTAGTTCCTCGGAGGTGATGAATGGCAATGGGTATAGTGCCAGTAGCGATGTCTCTAGAAGTAGCTTATTCTGTGCTGCCAAGCATGATTTATGACAAGAAAGGGGAGGGGGGAATCTCTGACTTCACCATTTGCCCTCCTGCACTTTTCCATATCGTCCAAGAGGAGTTTGGGGGTATTGGATTGACACAGCAACTGCACACATCTGGTTTGGAGATATATCCAGGCCCTTTTTTCAAGCCAGCGACCATTTGAAGAATATAAGTGGGAATTAGAAAATGGAAATATGATGTGGCAAAAGAGGGAATAGTATCCATGACAAAGACTATTATTGTTTTCTTTAAGGCCTCCAACGTCGGCTTTCAAGAGTTCGTTGTCAAGTTTTCTGTTACTCGAAATAAGAATAATGTGCCTGTGGGCTTTTTCAAGTAAATGCATATTAGGGAGAAGATATTTCTTCCAAGCATATGTTCTCATACACAGAAATACTGGATGCTGACTGGTGGATATTACCAGCAACCAACCCTAATTCAAATAACACAGCAGTGCTGAGTGCAGGTTTTCTGCAGGGTGTGTCAGTTGAAATATAACTGCAACCTGACTGACGGAAAGATTTAAGTCACTTTTTCTTTTTTTCTTTTTTTTTTGATGGAAATCTTGTCAAAATGTGATGCATTTATGGAAGCAGCAGCTAACTGTAATGTAAATCATCATTGT
>NW_019472605.1:0-1717 GCF_002814215.2 Seriola lalandi dorsalis
ATTATCTATTAATATATCACTATGTGACAGGCGGTTGGCAAGCAATTTGTGGTGATGCCTGTGTGTGTAAATGTTTGTACATTTACTGAGAGCAGTAGCAAACTGAAGAGGAGATATAAAAATCACATAAATTGTACATTAAAATTCTTCAATAAGACTCAATTTCTTATCTTGAAGAGCTTAAAATGCACGCACAGACACACACACACACACACACACACACACACACATCTCAACTTGAATTTTTCCTCCATGTGTATTTGAAAGCTGCCAAAAGTACAGAAACAAGAATCTACTGTTGGTGCTATAACATCAACTATTGATGCATAACCAACATTTATATTAATGTAACGCACCCGTCCAGCCACCCCTGTGTGGATGTGAAAGTGCTGTGTTGAAGAGACAATTAAAAACAGCAGGATTTACCTGATGGCCTATGAATTAAATAACAAAACTCAATGATTCTGTGCACTGTAATAAGAAATGCATCATTAATAAAAATCTGCACAGCAAATTTCGGTGAGAAAATGTAGCACCAAATACCAAAGTACCAGTTGCTCCATCTGCTGCCTTCCCTCCTCAGTCCTTTAATTGTTTTCAGGCCACTCAGGATGCGCTCAAAACAAGAAGATTTCAGTAATTATGGAGATTTAGAAAATTGATTTCAGTTTTTGTGATCCTCACAGCAAGACACTGCATGAACTCCTTCTGTGCTTTTATAGCAGGCTCCAACACTAAAAGATGGAGAGAGAGGGTGATAGCCTTGTTGTTAATCCTTACTGATTTTCATGATTTGCATTGATGACAAATGCTATTGCTCCAAGCCAAAACGCTCATTTGAATTTGAATTAGAGGAATGCAGACAGTGACAACAGCATGTTCTACATATTCATCACTAAACACTTGCTGATATACAGCTAAATCTGTACACTTAAGAGTATCACGTTTGAAAGTCACATAGATCTTTAGTAGAACGAAAACAATGTTCTCATATAAAGAATCATATCGGCATAATGTCTCCCAGTATCAGACAAGGAAAGTCAGACTCAGCCTTGATTTGTCCACCCTGCTCCTCTCAGTGTGTTTGTTAGTGTATCTTTCTTTGGATTAATTAAGCTCAGAATTTGTTCACAAACACACACACATACAACACACCTACATATCTTTTTAGCTGGTTACTACATGAAGACCTATGTTTGTTTGTCTCAATGGAGGAAATACTTCAGGGATGCTGTTTGCAATTGCCCATTTTGTTGCAGATAGTACTACGGGCAGAGGCATCTTTGAAGCTGTGTTTACACAGTTTTCTATTACTTATAAATTCCCAGCAGAGAACAGCACTGAAAGCAACCGATAAATTCAAATCCTGCACTTTGCGACCTGTGTATAAAATACTGCTTGTCACAGCTAAAAGTAATGCAACAGTCTTGCACAAAATCCTCCTTCGTGAAGGTTATAATATTCAGTTTTATTCAAATTGTTTCAGAGGTGTTGATTCAACTGTATGATCAGTTTGGATGATGTAGTGTGTGGTGCTGTTGAGCTCTATTACATTATACAGAGAGGTGTTTCTGTTATTAAGCCTAACTTTATTGGTATCAGTGGAGTGGCCAAAATTATAGAAACACCTGGACACCACGGCTAGTGTGCATGGACTTTATATAGCAGTTGTTTTACTGATGGTGTATCTATTTCAAATATTGGTTATCGACCTAAT
>NW_019472606.1:0-1681 GCF_002814215.2 Seriola lalandi dorsalis
CATCTCATGGTTTATGACTTACACTGCAGCAGTGGTTGCATTAAAGCTGCATAGAGGCAAAGGGAGGAACAGTACCCACATTCGGCCAACTGTGGGATAACTTCACACGCATGCACATACGCAATTACTGGTGAAGCCATGACACTCTTCTGATTGCTAATTAGTACTAGAATCGACTGGTTCTCAGTAGAACAACTTGAGGATTTCAAGCATGAACAAAATGTCAGCGGCTCCTAATGGCCTTTTTCCTCTCTTCTCCACTGCTGCCTGTTTTTCTCCATCCTTCCCTCCATCGCTGACACCGATGGCAAGGGTGGTGCACTCTCAAAGTCGAGGATGTGTTGTCCTGCACCTTTTTCTAGTAAGTTACATGTGGAGTTTGTGCCATGCCAACTGGGGATAGTGCAAACTGACAGCTTTGGTTAAGTGTAAAGTATAAGAGATGAAGCAGAAGACATCACCTATGTATTCTTCAGCCTGCCTTTACCTGTGAGAAACATCCAGGAGGGCTTCACCAGTGAACACAGTGTGCGGTGTGAATGTATTCAGTACGTGCATGTGTGTCTAGTGTTTGTGTGAGAGAGCGTGGGGGAAAGTACCAGCCTATCAACTTCATTTTTACATGCAGCCTGGCCTAATTAAGCAATATGGAAAAGGTTCAAGAGCTGTGAAGAGTAGTCTATTGACCTTCTCATTACTGTACAAGAGAGGGAGAGATGAAGAGTGAGGCGGGTTGGCGACGGGGACGGTGACCACCTCTGTCACAGGAAGGACGGACATTTATAACGAGAACAATCAAGTGGCACCAGGAGCAGACGGCGAAGAGATCCTGCTAATAATTGGTTCCATTAAAGCCCTTTAAAGTGCAACTCTCTGTCAGATAAGCCAAGGCACTGTCCGTTTGCTCATCTCCTTGTCATGGTAATTTAGCCAGGCTAAATGATGCTTGCAGGAGCTCACAGGCCTCTATTCTTGGACCAGACAAAAGAAATATCATCTCACCCATAGGTTTGTGTAATCTGGAATTAGGCTGCATTTAGAGCGACATAGGCGGAGTGGTTTGTGTGGCCGAGGGCCATTGATGCTGTAAATGGAGATTGAAGAGGTGGAGATGGGGAAGAGAGGGAAAAAGAGATATTTGAAGTATTTAAATATTTGACAAATGCTTTATCAGAATGTGCTCACCGTGGCCTTCGATACTTAAAGATGGAGAGAGCTGCGATATATGAAACATGTTACTGGATGTGTTTTGCAGATTCGCTTCAGTTTTTCTACTTAAATGAATGCACATTTTTCATTTATTTAGTATTGGGTCCAGTCATTGATCAGTCTCGACACATTTAAAAGGAAGTTAGCTCTTCAGCACCAAAAAGCATACACGACTAGTGGAAAGAACGAGATCATTTTGTTTTTTTTCTAAATAATCATTCCAGGCTGTGTAGTGCATAGTATTAATAATAAATTGCTAACTAGTAATGATGTTGATGATGAACTGATATTCAGGCCAATGAAATGCAAGCCCCACATCCTGTAATGATCTGCTCTTTATTTGCACATTTTCATTTTGTAACCCAGTTGTCACATGAGATTCGACAATATTCTGTCCATAAAAGCCAATGTTTGTTTTAACACCCACATACTGTCCTGGGTGCTCCAGTGTACAGTTGTGTTGTCCTTTGTC
>NW_019472607.1:0-1717 GCF_002814215.2 Seriola lalandi dorsalis
TTTTTTTTTTTTTTTTTTATTAATAGACGCTGAAAACCTGCAAATAAAACATGATCACTACTCACTTCATAAAACAAACTATATATAATTAGTTCTATATTAAACTTTAAATAGCCACAGTGTCTACCCTTTTCTGTCCATTTATCTCTTTATCATTTAATGGCTTGGTTGATGAGCAGTGCTGATGCAAACATACTTGTATCTGTGGTACAACAGTACAGTGACATGTCAATAGAGTAATTACGATGTCTGGTAGATTCTCAAAAGAGAAAACGATAATTATGATTTAAAAATAAAACACAAAGATGAGGGCGGCTCAATAATCCAGTAATTACTTAGCATGTTTTTGTCACTGTGTGTCTGCTCTCTATTAACCTCAGATCACCTCTGACCTTTTAAAAAGGCTAACAAGGATTAATCATGCAGGGTGCTGAGGATGAAGCTGGTTTGTTAAATTTTTGTGCTGTGCAAATTTAATTTTGGTTGTCATGTAAAGAAATACAGTCGTGTTAAGGTATGCGTTCATTACAAAATATGTATTATGTACATGAATTGAGATTTCTAAGGTTGAACAGAAGCATGGATTAGAGTTTGTGTTTTCTACAAACTGGCATTCACATTGGGGCATTCACCAATTCAGACTGTACAAAGAAAATTGTAGTTCATTAATTCAAAGTGGACGCTAAGCACTCTTATAGAGAAGTAGTCCAACAGAGGGTCTGAATGTTTGGAATTGGAGGCAGCAGGCCAAATGGTTTCATGCTCACTCAGTGGCCGTGCATGCTAGCACACTGGCTGCCAGTGGCGCTCTCCACGGGGCAAATAAGTCCTCAGAGTGCAATTCACTGCTGCATTTCAATTTGCGTGTTATTTAGTTGCCTAGTCACATGACTTATTCAGTCTGCTACATCATATGTTATCTCCTCTCAGAGTATTCAGAGTTTTTGGAGCTTTAAATGAGCAGATCAACATCTGATCATTTGAAAAATCTGACATTTTTTATTTTTCTCTATTATTTTTCTCTTTGATGTGGGTCTGATGAGGCATTTGATTAAATTTACAAATGAATTATTCCAAAAATGATGGTCCCAAAATGAAATGATTAAAACAAGTGAATCTTCTTATTACAAGAATGATTAAAATAAGAGAGTTATCCTGCTGTAAAATGATAGATGATATCAATAAATCAATACAAACAAATACCAATCTAGGGGTATTAGGAGCTGCTGCAAAAATGGAAAGGCTCTTACAGACTATATCTTGGTCTGTGTACATTTTGATACTTTGCTTAAGATTACAAACATCCAGATGGTTCCCGTCCAGGCATTGATTAAACCTATAAAGACTCATCTGTGTCCCTCAAAATTACACATATAGAAGTTTATTTTATTTTCCATTAAACAATCCATTCATGGCCTAAAAATGGCTTGGATCTAACTCTACACCTTTGCCTCATTTAGTATTTGCAGACCTATGAATGTGGAAATTGGCTTCGCATTTATCTCCACCTGCCCTCAGCTGCTCGCTCTCAGCTTCAACTCTGCTCATCAAACATACAAACCTCTGCCCGTTTCATCTTATCCTACACAATGTAAGTGGTAACCCATAGGTGTAATTCATAGTTGATCGATACATGATCAAACCGGATACTGACACCGAAGAAGAATGCCCCTCAGAAACGGCAAGGGGCATCAAAGTTATGTTATGTATCTGCTCA
>NW_019472608.1:0-1716 GCF_002814215.2 Seriola lalandi dorsalis
AGTTTCATGGCACCCTGGAAAGATTTTATGTCTCATTTTTAAACAAGAGCAAACTAACATCGTAGAAAAGGCCTTAATTCACATAATCCCACTGATTCATGTTAGAGGCTTTCATTGCACAGTCCCATCACATGCTGTCAAAAGCACTGTGAGATGTTTAGAAATGTTTTCTTTCTCACCGGCAAAGCAAAGCCTCTTTATGACGCTGAGGTCTGCCTCCTTTGTCTGCACGCTGCATCTGACTCATGTGGAACCGCGTTGGGTGAGACGACGGCTTCCCTTCTCAAACCACTAACAGCCAGTTCTGTGTGTATTGCAAGTGGTCTGGTCCACAGCCTGTGTGTGATGTGTCTGCTGTGGTAGCAGAACGGTAGTTTGCGCAGGCCCTACACGCTCGCCTGTTGACTTTCTAGCCTGATTGCTGCTCCTCTTCCAGCCGCTGGCCAAAAACATGGTGTATTTTTGGAACATCATTACTCAGGATCTGTGTTTTTAGCCAGAGCCATGTAAGGTACTTTGGCACAAATGCTTCTAAAGGCATCATGCGCCAATATAAGAGGACTTATAGAAACCCACAATGGATATAAACCTAAAGTTGAAGGAGGTGATGGCCACTCCACTGGATGCAGAATAGTTAAACTAACATAATCAGCGATTTGGCAAACCCGAATGTGATGGTCACTGAATTGCAAATGTGCTGCTCTGGGCAATATAAGCCAATCTAATCCCTGCTTTGACATCACTGCTCTGGACACACTCACTCACACACACACACGTATACACACATTTGAGTGTTTTATGCATGTCTGCGTCAGCAAAAGCCTGTAGACAAACAATGCAGATGCAGATGTCCAAGAGCAATTTGTGCTCCCTGACAGCACAAGTAAAAACTCTCTGCTTTTGTTTAGAGTGACTGAGACAATGAAGTATATAATAATTCTTTCTGATTTGCAATTTATCTGCAAAGAATAATAGTTAACACAAGTCTATTCATAGGTTACATTTGGCTCAATTAACAGCAAAAGTTTAGCCGTGGTAGCGCTGTCCACTACTTTGGTGTAGATTGAAACACCTCTACAACTATTGGATGGATTGACATTAAACTCAGTGCAGACACTAATTGTGCCCACAGGATGAATCCTAAAACACGTTGGTGATCCGCTGACCTTTACTCTTGCACAAACATGACGTTGATATTAGTAGTTTTGAGTGTAGATTTTTTTTTACAGATATTCATTTTCCCCTCAGGATGAATTATAACAACTTTGTTGATGCTTTAACTGTTCATCTAGCATCACCACAAAGTCAGAAAATGTCAACTCTGTACAATAGAAAAATGACATTCCCATCAGCCTCAGCTGCAGGCTAGTTTCTGTTAAGTGCTAATTAACATTAGCATGCTAACAGGCTTAACTAAGATTGTGAACATGGTTAAAATGCATAAAATTACTATGATAGCATACTATAATTGACATTGCGAGCATGCAAGCATGCAAATGTTAGCATTAAGCTTAAAGCGTTGCTGCAGCATCACTTTAACATGGCTGTTAATATTAGGACTGTTATATTAGTCTTTGTCTTTTTTGACAAACATTTAGTCAAAGTTGCAGCTTTAGTGTTTTTGGGAGAGGAAGTAGTTTTAAATGTAGAAGTTATTAATTTTCAGGGCAGATCCTCACAAATTAAACCAAAATTAACACTGTAAACAACATCATT
>NW_019472609.1:0-1716 GCF_002814215.2 Seriola lalandi dorsalis
AAAAAAAAAATTATTTTATTATTCTGTTATATTGGTATATGTTTACATATATTCAGACATTTGACTATATGTATGTATAATGATGTCATGGAATAATCAAATTCAGACACACTATCCGTCTTTGCAAACAGGCCGCATGGCTTTCAAATTCCCAAGCAACAGATTTTCAAAATTGTAAGTTGTAACAGACAAATCAGTTAGATATACAGGTTATCTTCCTTAAGCACAGAAGTGCTGGGTGTAGAGGACATTTTCCTGCATTATTCATGCAGGTAATACATGGAAGAAACGAAAAAATCTCATTTTGGGTTTAGGAAACCACCAAGCATTACAGATTGAAAAAGAGTGAACGTTGAGGTTCTACCGCTCTGTAGAGCATATATGTGAAAATAAGAATTAAAAAGATTTTTGGTGTAAGATGTCATCTTGCAGAAAAGCTTGTGTACACGTCCCAAAAATAGGCCTGTGCCTGACAAAAACACATTGTAACTGAAGTCTAAGAGTCAAAAAGTACCACTAGTGGTTTAAACAGACCAAATGACCGACTTCATAGAACCCCACACTGTCACTAGCAGGAATAATAGAGAGAGCTGCAACATGCTGGATTTGAAAGGCTATGGATGCCTGATTTGCTTATAAAATAGAACAGATTTATGTATAAAGTGCATCACATGCAACACAGGTTGTGAGACATTTGACCTAATCTTTGCAGTGCCAAAAACCTTAGCTTGCTAAACTACCATATTCTGCCACCATGGTTATAGTAATAAACCTGACTGTGGTTAGTTGGCATCTGACGAAAGTTGGCCTGATTTTGATTTTCATTCATTTATGGCAGGTTGCTCAATTCTCAACTTGGAGCAATATCATCTTTCAAGGTGTTGCATCAGGTTCATGCAATTCTTTTGAGCTAACGTTTGTTCTTAAACATAGAGAAATATTAAAAGCAAAACAAAGCAATGAACTTTCAGTGTATGAACTATTTTGAAATGTATGAGATAAAATGGACCATGGTAGAATTAGTCATATACTCTGGGAAATACTGTTATTTTAATGCAATGATAACTGTGCAGTAGAGCAGAAAACTGCATCCTTCCCACTCATATTCAATCACTAGTCAAACAACATGTTCTCTACACACAGGCCAGCACACACACACACTGCAAACCCACATAGTCACAGCCACACCCATATAAGGCCTTTCATAATAAATAATAAATGTAGCTCATTGTTTATTCACTTACACTTATGAAAATGATAAAGAATAGAGAGAAAAGCAAAAACAAATAATGCATGGAGGTGAGATAAAATCCTCAAGGGGCTTATGATAACCTTTCACCCCAAAACAAACCTCAGAGATGAAGAAAACACCTCAAAAACAGACAGCAAAGGAAGGAAATAGAGAGCAGTGATATAATATAATAGAGAGTCTTGCGGCACTAAGGAAAGCCTCAAGTTGTTAGATTCTATGTCTATATTATAAACTTAGTATGCTGGCAATCTGGGTGTGAGTATTCCACAGTTGTTCTCTTCATGTATTTCATGTAGAACTAGTCTAGAAACAGCTTATTACAGTATCTCACTTTCACAATATACTTGATAATATATCTTTGGCAAGATAAGTTATATAATTAAGTGACTAATATTGGTCTTCACAATTTCCGTTTTTAACAACTGTTTTGATGAATTTGAATACTCCACCACAAACCTACTGTG
>NW_019472610.1:0-1678 GCF_002814215.2 Seriola lalandi dorsalis
TAGAACTCGAGACAAAGTGTTTACTTGTTCTGCTTTCCATCAGATGGTCGTGTACTCACTGGGGATGACTCTGTACTGGTGCGTTGATTATCATCTACCTCATAATCAGGTACTTTCTTCCTTCTTATCTTCTACCTCTTGCTCAAACTCACTCTTGCATATTCTTTGTACTTCAGTGCATCATCTGTTGTCCTGTCACTTGTGTCCATGCAGCCGGTCCAGCTGAGTGCAGAGCTGGATGGTTTGCTGTTGAGTATGTGTGAGGACATGGTGGTGAGGAGGACCAACCTCCTGACGGTGCTGGAGATCTGTGAGCTTCACCACAAGGCCGCGATGCTGCCTCCTGCTGAACGCCTCATTCGACAGCTGGTTGAAGATGTTTACAGAAACTCGGTGAGTTTGCGCCAAGTGGGCGGCGGTTGATTGATTTGGTTTGGTTTAAGCTAAGGTCATGTTTGGTTTTGAGTAGTTTTAATTTAGTTAATTTAGTTAGCACCTATTCTCTGCTTGCTGCTTGAGCTGATATCTTTGCAGGTTGATCATGTGTCCCTGGCTGAAAATGGATCCCAGCTAACAGACCGCAGTCAAATGGTCAGGGACAGATTACACAGTAAGATACTGATCCCTTCTGTCAGATTTGAGGCCTTAGTTTCACATTTTAAGAAACACACTTACTCGCTTTCTTGCTGAGAGTTAGACGATGAGATGAATACCACTCTCTGTTCGATCAATAACATGTTATACCGTATATAGTTTTTCAAAAAGTCTGGCACTAATCCCCTAAACATGTTTTTATTATACTTAAAAAATGATATAAAAGAGATATATTGTGTAGAGTAATGAGCTTTAGCTTTCAAGGTGCTGGTGGGCAGATTTCTCACCTTTGGACAGGCCAAGAATAGCCCCATTTCCAGTCTTGTGCTAAGCTAGGCTAACTGGCTGCTGGCTGTAGCTTCATATAGCACTCTCATGTCTGTATGGTAAATTTGAAGCAACTGCCAGCGGTCAGTTAGCTTTAGCTTAACATAGAGACTGAAAGCATGGGGTAACAGCTAGCCCGACTCTGTCCATAGAAAACAAAATCCAACTACCAGCACCAGTACCAGTCGCCCACTCTTGCTTCTAGCTTTTATTTTTTCTACGCTAAGCTAAGCTAAGCTAACCAATGGCATCAATGTTCTCATCTAACTATCAGCAAGGAAGAGAGTAGGTAGGTGTAATATTATAATGTGGATATAAGTTTTACATACCAATTTGTTTTCCAGGGGGCTCCTTCAGTTACTCATCATGGGCGCTGAAGAAGAAGATTTCTAGAACATTCTCAGGAGCGTGTTATCCCTCCGATCCCACAGGGTATGAAGTCTGTGTCCAAATATATTTTACACACCTCGTAACAGACATGTTTTAGCGCCTCATACATTGGCATAAACCCATTTTGCACGCTTGAATCAAAGTAGCTACGAATAAAATGCTCTAAAATCATATGTTGTTTATGTCACAGTTGAGTAGTTGATTAAATGCTAAAAACAGTGTGGAAAAAGAGACAGAAACTGTGCTGGGAAGACAACCACCACCCAAAGGACAAAGCGAATGCAATTAAAAGATATATTGTCTGGTTGCAAGCCATCTTTTCATGAGTGACAGATCTCGACTCCCATCAGACTGAAAATGGAAAACT
>NW_019472611.1:0-1678 GCF_002814215.2 Seriola lalandi dorsalis
TCTCCCGGGCAGAATCACGCAAGATGTTGGATGTTTTAAACCCAGACAGGATACTCTCTGACTCAGGCTCCTTTCCAGCTTCTCCTCGACCATTCTCCTGGTCAGCCTTCGCCCGCTTTACTTTCTGAGATAATTCATCAGTTTCAATACTATCCGCTTCACGTTTAACCGCGTTGTCTGCCATGTTTCTGGAGCAGCGTTTGTGACCAAAGATCGTCTATCTGTAGAATGATGTCCCACTCAATGTCCGACTCACTATGGGCCTGTTGCCTCGCGCATGCGTGTACCATATGAAAACAATTTCTCCATTGTAAATAAATTCTAATTCTAAGTAAAGATGTTCTCTTAATGATAACCTTAATGTTCCTCAACATAGAACCACTGATAATTTAACAATACCACAAACATTTATTTCTGAAAATGTACCAATTTCTACAGTAGGAAAGGTAAATACAGAGATCTTTCACTTCCACTTCTTATTGCTCCTTTAATAATCATTCAGCTAGTGTTATTTAGGCACAATTAGGATTTATCTTACGAAGTTTGCTGAAGCCAACTAAATGAGGAGTGAGACTTCTCCTTAGCTTTCATCTCTCAGCTACAGCAGTGTTAAATAGCGACAATAAACCCCGTCATATCTTTCAAAATAAAAGCTAATTAATAAAAATTAATATACAGTTTCCTGTCTGCTCCTTTGTAGCAGGTGCAGCAATGCTTCCAGGTCTCTCTTCAATAATAATATAGCGTGATGTGCTTATTAACCTATTGTGCAAATTGAGGGAGTTTACTCCCGGCAGCACAGGATGTTATAACATTTACTGAAACACTGTGCTCTAGGCAAAGGTACCAGGAACCACACACAATAGGTCAGTACACCTAGTTTTCCAGTCCACTGCTCATTAACCTTGTCCATTAGACTGTCTAATGTCAGTTACTTGTATTAAAAATGATTGACACATCATTTAACTAATGTGATTACCGGTTTGGGGCGGGGCGACGGTTAAAGGGACGAATGAAAACACAGTAGTCTAGCGACGTGATAATCAGGAAGTTATTTAAAGACCTCGACAACACGCTGATTTGTTTTGACACCGGACAGAGGGAAGAAGACAGGAGCTGTGGAGAGATAGCTGAAAGACACGGCGTCTTCAGTTGTTTACCTGAAACTAAAATGTGCACATGTGTCCGACTATGGCTTCTCCTCCTGGTTCTTCACACACTGACCCTCGCTGCTGTCGCGAGAAGAGGTAGAGTTTGTACTGTGCAAAACTTTTGAAAATGTTTTAAAATGTGGAGGCTTAGACTTCCTTAAACATTTCATTTTCTGGTTGTAATGTTGACTTGTTGACTTGTAGAGTCAGGCTGCCAGGTTTGAGAGGAGTAAATCTCAGTAACTCGTTGAAATTAGCGTTAATGAGTGCTCATTATTCTGTTTGTTTAGAGGCTGTAGCTAGAGTTTCCTGGCGTAAATTAATTTAACTTACTCACTGAATGGCCCACTGTTTGTGAGTTTTACTTTTTTGTGTTGGGATTTTGATTGGTTGAAGTGAAACTTGTTTGTTTCTGTTCCTCTTTTTTGTGGTATTTGTTTCCCAGTGTCACTCAACCTTACATTTAGTATTCATTGGACTTGTTGTTGCTGTTCTTGAATGTTTAACAACTAGTTTTTAAAGTAATT
>NW_019472612.1:0-1678 GCF_002814215.2 Seriola lalandi dorsalis
GGCGTGTCTCTGCAGGCAGGCTGCGGGAGCTGGGAGATAATCCTGGGCTGAAACTCACACCACATACAGCGGGAGAGGAAAGGAGGAGGAAGGAAGGAAAGAGAAGAACGACGATCTCTTTTGCTTTTGGTTGTGACTCCCAAACTTCAGCAAGTGGTTTCAGACCAGCACAAGCTCTGAGAGGAGACAGAGTGAAACCAGAGAGAAGAAATCGTGAACGAAGTAGGTACGTTATTTCCAGCAAAGCCTTTAATGTAGTATCTGACTTTATCACTTTCTTTTTTACTGTCTTTACTGGTCTATATTTTTAGCATCTGAAAATTAAAAATGTTATTGTATTATTAAGGGGTTTATTTTATTCATTCATCAGTCTGATTAATGATTTGTTTGATTAATTCAGAATAAAAAGATCAGAACTTCAGTTAACACATCAACTTTTTGAAAAATCATACAGAAAGAAAGAGAATCAGTTACTGAATTAAATACTTTGTAAACTTTCTTTTACATCTTGCTTTTGTAGGAATTTCCCCGCGGCTGGCGCTGAACACAGCAGAGACAACAGAGCTGTGAGTGGAAAGGAGCTCTCAGTAAATAAGAGCACTCTGGAAGTTTACTCTGAGTGGATTTGCCATTGATCCCAGAAAACAATTCCACTTCCCCCTCTGTTGCTGGAGAATGCTTCCCAGCAAAAAATAGAGCACTAGGGATGTAAGAAGAAAGGGGAGGTGGGGGAGAGGAGGAGGAGGAGATGGAGGAGGAGAGACAGAAGGGAGGGCCATGGGGGGTGACTCTCGTGACGCCCCTGCTTTTTCTTCTCGTGCCCCCCGTGTGGACTAACAGTGGTGTTGGGACAAGCGTGAGCTCCGACGCAGCTATTGAGAGGTACCTCCTGCTGATGTTCAAAAGAGGAAGGTGGTCCCACCTTCACACTGAGCCTGCCACTTGTCCAAAGGAAGACTCGTCTCACCCGGGCTCAGACAAGGAGCCTCTTCTTCTTTAGAAGCAGCCTTCCAGACAACTGTCCTCAAGCAGAACAGCAGGTAAGCCACCAGATGATCAGATCTAACAGGTTATCACAAAACAGCTCTTACTGATAAGATGAAAAACTAAAAGGATGCAGACACATTTGGGTAAACACTGTGAGCATCCTACTTGAAAACTACAGTAGTGGAATCAGGCTTAGCGACGCGGTCTCTAAGGAAGAGAGGATATCTCCGAGAGCTGGGACGATGGAGGCCTGGTGTGTGTTAGTATCGTCCCTGTCGTCTCGGGCAGGTACACCTGTCACCGTACTCGCTCTCACTCCTTTCATCTTTCTTCACTCTGTCTTTCTCTTTCTCCTCTCTCCCCATAACTCTCAGAAGAGACAAATACATTCAAACAAAGTGCAGCACTGGAGACCGTAAACCACAGAGTCACCAGCAACGTGTACATCCTGAATGAAAACTTTTAGGAATCGCTTCCTGACTAAAAACATAGGAGTTAAGACATTTGCTACTTATCTGTTAAGTAACCATTGCTAAAAAAATTACACTTAAGGTGTGTCTACTATTATTGATGAAATGTATTAAATATTAAGCCTTTTTGGTTCTGACAAAAGCAGAAATGAATGCTGTTAGTCACGAATCTGAACTAACACACAGCTTAATATCTATTAGTCAATCTAATAATCAATCAA
>NW_019472613.1:0-1716 GCF_002814215.2 Seriola lalandi dorsalis
GTGTGTGTGTGTGTGTGTGTGTGTGTGTGTGTGTGTGTGTATGCGCGCATGTGTACACAGGTGCATCGACAGGCCAAGCGACAGGGCCACGGGAAATAAATAATGGACTGGGCTTCATTAGCCTGGGCTCCGATGCACACACATGTGGTGCTCATTACAGGTGCTTACGCAGATAGGCACACACATACACCCACACACACGCTTCTGGATTTCCAGTGTCTTATCTTCAGGGTGGTCACCCCTGATGACACCCGGAGGACATTAAAGAAGGTGGAAGATAGAAGGAGAGAAAGAGATGGTTAAAGTGAGGGATGGCAGGGGAAAATATGTGGGGAAAATGACTCACACGTAAACAAGTGAAACCACACTTTTCTCCTGCAGCAATGAAGTCTCGCTTTATCCTGTAAAAAGAGACATGCCATAGTTTCAGCGCGTACTCCAGGGCTGGGTTATCAACACTGTTCTGCAACAACATCTCTAAGTATTTTGCTGGTCGAGATCTTGTAGCTGAACTAATTTTGCTTTTCCTGAAAATGCCCCCCAGGAGGATGCTGCAATATCCTGCCATAAGAGCCCATCCTAAAAACCACATTGGCACCTGTTCAGCAGTGCTGTGACATTTAGGCAATGCTCAAATGTCAGCAGCATCCTGTGAAGTTTAAACTAGTCAGGATCCACACTGTTTATGACATACTCTGACCTTTTCCACTGGCATTTTGCAAAAGAAACCGTGCAATGTTTTCAAGTCTTCGAAAATTGCCCAGGTGATATTCAGGTCCCTGAAAATTTCCCAGGTAATAACATTCTCGCTGTAGCTCATGTGCTTCAAGGACTGATGACTTGTGCATGTTGACATGACCTTCTGCATTTGACTGTTGCTGAGCTGTAAATGGCACATCTATGAAATTCACTGTCCCACGCATGCATATTGCATAAAAAGGGAACTCTTCCTAAGGCGGACACTTCACGCTTTATGATAAGAGCACATGGCTCATATATACTGCTACAGCTTCTGTTGTTTGACCCATCTGACAATGTCTGCTGACCGGAGAGTTTTCTGTCTCTGGGGGAACTTGCCAAGTTACTCCCTTGTCTGTGAGGATGCTCTGTTGCTGTGGTTGGTGGAAAGTAGCTGGGATTCACATCAGCTTTAGCCCAGGAAGTTAACTTTTGCATGTGCATGCACACGTACAGAAAATAGTGGTATGCAAATGCCATGGTCAGTGAACATTGCTGCTGAGTTCTTCATGGATGAACAAATCTAGGTGAACCCACAACTTGAATAAAGAAAGCTAGGGGAATATGGACTCTAGACATGCGTACAGTCTGGAGTCTGGAGTCAGGGGTGCTCATCTCTGCGCTGATTTCACATCAAGTAAGGGCACTGTAATATATGGTGTCACTGGCTCAGAGAAAAATCTGCTGTTTATTAGCTACAATATCAGTCACTGCTATTTTGCTTTGTTTTACAATCAAAGGGAGCTAGGAAATGGCTCTTGGCACAGCAGCAAAGGCACGCTCACTCCACATGTTTTGTAGTACTAACTTTGTGCAGGTTTTCACATTACAGTCCTTCAGTATTACTTTGGAGGCTGAAAATTATTAGGTATCATTCCCAGTTCCTACAGCGAAGGATTTCCACCTCCAACTGCTTCAGTCAAATCCGTTCCATCCTCTGGAAACTCTGTAAGGATCCCCAGTGCTGACACACTTCCT
>NW_019472614.1:0-5696 GCF_002814215.2 Seriola lalandi dorsalis
ATTATTATTGTTATTATTATTATTATTGTCATAATTGTTATTATTATTAATGGGGTACAAAGTTACATAATGTAAAATGATTGGATGTTAACCGTTACAGTTAATATACCATTCTCTCGCTTGTTATATACTTGTAACAAATCACAAATGACTACTCAATCTGTCATTTTAATATTAGTGGCATCTTTAACAAATAAAAAAAAGTGACAAATCAAATTAAAGTAAGCACGGTGTTGTGTGACATATTGCTTAAATTTAATACCCCCCACCCACCCCGCCATACTGGAGACCTTGCGCCCGGTGACATCATTAAAACATGTTCCTTCCGTCCGACGCTGTGTGGAGCTGCTTCGGCCGAACGTGAACTGCTAGCAAACCAGGAGACAAAAGCAACAAAGTGAACCCCCCTCCGGATCAATCAAATGTGTCATATTTAACTGTTTAGGAGCCGAAACCCAGTGATCACGCTGTAATACTTCACAGTAAGTACGCTGAGCTCATGTACGTGTCCGGGGAGGGTTTAATGCGATCAGGACGTCGTGGTGAGTGCTGGTCTGATTCGGATCCCGTGTGGTTCGTGTGTTGCCACGGCTGGGTTCTGCCTCGCCAGGTTAGCTAGTATGTCCTGTGTGTGGCCTAGCTGGCAGCTAACCAGCTAGCAGTCGTGGTGTGGTCCGAAATTTATTAAGCGCCTTTTTCAAGTCATTTTAACGTTAATGGCGTAGTTGTAGAAGTTGTATTGGCTCTAATATTTGTGCTACAAATCCATGTGACAGAAGTGTTGTACCTGTGTGTTGTTTTTATGTGTTTATTAGCCTTACGGCTAATCTAGTTAGCTTCAGGATAGCCACCGTGGTGTTTACTGATGATGTAGCGTAACTGCCCGCAGTGTTTTATTATAACGTCAAATATTTATTGGTATGAAGGTCGCACAAGTTTCGGGGGGGTTGTGCTGTTTGTTTCAATGGGGGTAAGCCGAAAGCCGGTGTGTCGATACCCATTTACAACTTGGTGTGTTACGTCAAGATGAAAGCTAGTCAGCGTTGGCTATTTTTTGCTGTCCTCTCGCATCTTCCTGCCTAGCACTTAAGCCAAACCCGGAAAAACTGGCTGTCACTGATCACTTAGGAAATGGCTCAACGCTGCTTGTTTTTTTGGTCGTCGACTTAAATGAGATCATGTATTATTAATCAAGAATACAATTGTTTATCTTGGTCACATTCATATGGTTAGATTGAGTCGAATGAACGGTAATTTTTGATTATTTATTATTATTTTGCTACAAGTTAGTCCGGTTTGTATTTGAGTGGTACTTGTGTACTTAGGCTAATGTTCTCGGAGCTGATGTGTCTTGCATGTACACATACTATATCTTGTGCAATGTTATCATGTCCTGTTTAGAAAAAAAAACACATTTTTGTTTTTAAGAGTGTTGTCTTAATATTACTATTTCTTGTATGCTGAATGTATGTATGCTTGATGTTGATGGCATGGGTCCACAGTAAAACAGTACTTACTGGCATTATAAGGAAGATTATGGCACATACCTTTGACACTCAGTCCAAAATGAGGCACTAGTTATGCTTAACAGACCACATTTGACCTCGGTGTCGACCACAGTCGGTGGTGTACTTGTGATCAGGACACAGAGAGATTTGGTAACAAAATACACACCATATTTCCCCAGTTACCAGTTTATTGTGTATACCTAGCTAACACTGATGCAGTCTAATTCAACAGCCCTGCAATAAATCCTACTTTCATGGGGGCTATTAAGGTCAGTTTTTGAACTGTTCATTCAACACAATGGCCATTTTGGAGGCTGTGGTTTGAAGCATAGATGAAATGTATCGTTATAATTGGGTATTTCTAATGTTTTGTTCACCCCTTTTTATAGATGAGGGTAGACTAAATATTAGTCACTTATCTAAAACAAAAAATGGTAGAAGTCTGTAACAATGTGAGTCACTGAAAACTGTATACCTATATTTCTTTTTCAACCAAACACTGCCCCCAGCTGATTTCAATGATTAGTGATATCAGTTTTTATGATGTAATAAAAACATCTATACAAGACAATATACATGTACACTTATTGTACTTAAAATTTAAGCAGCATGAATGAGGAATTGTGGCACATCTTCAGTTGTGCTTAGGTCTACTGTAGAATTAGGCATTAGCATACATTAAATGTGATCAGAAAGTTACCAGCGTGGCAGAGCATACAGCTAAAACCACAAAACTCAAATGTGTAAAAGTCATAACTGAACAGAATAAATATTTAAGATATTTTAGTAACCATAATAATTCTAGTACATTTGTTTGCTGTGTTAGGGTCTATCAGTTTTAGAAAATAAAAATGGAACATGTCATGTACAGGACTTTTACAGGATACCTGTATTACCTGTTTATTGGAATCTTCGTATTTCTTTACAGTACTCTTTGGTTTTTCTCTCTCCCTCTCTCTAGGTTGCGGGTGGAGAGGTGGAACCACTTCAGTCATAAATGGAGAGGGACAAGCAGGCACCCTGTGTCCTGGAGAGCCACACACACATTACAACACCTGCTTGAGAGGTGCTGGATCGATGACTACACCTGAAATAAGTGATTACGTTTGACAAAGCAGACCTGACTATTCTACAGAAACCCTTGGGCTGCTGCCATGGATGGGGAGGAAGAGGTCTCTCACATGAGTGAGGATATGGTCAGTGACCCTAATGGCTCAATAGAAAGTAAAAAAAGAGAGGCAAAAGCAACCTGTCTGAAAATTGAGGGCCAAGATGGCTATGTGTTCAAATCCTACAGCATTAACCCTCATGAGACTGCCGATGCAAAGTCACCTGCTTGCTCCTCAATTACACTGGATAAAGACTCTCCCCCTTCTCCCCATTTATCTTCTCAGGGTGATTCACTGTTGGAGTCAGATGAAGCAAAAGAAACTGATCCAGCTTCCCCCACTCTTTCAAACAAATGCCTACACAGTGATGCTGAGGAAAACACAGAGAATGATAACTATGAAAATATTAATGAAGCAAGTCAATATAGCAGAGCAGACATTGGGGATGAAAATGGAATAAAGGAGGAAACACAAGAAGATGAAAGGCTAGCATTTAGTAGCTCAATTGGCCACACTGATACTGAGGAAAACACAGAGAATGTTAACTATGAAAATAGTAATGAAGCAAGTCAACATATCGAAATGGAGATTGGGGATGAAAATGGAATAAAGGAGGAGACACAAGAAGATGAAAGGCTAGCATTTGGTAGCTCAATTGGCCCTTTTGTAACAAAAGATGGTGATGAGTATACTAATTTACTAAGTGGATACACAAGCACCCTTTATGATGTTGCCATGGACGCTGTCACTCAGAGCCTTTTGTCATCTATGAGGAGTCATACCAACCCGAGGAAAAAATCTCCCGCGTGGAATCACTTCTGCATATCACCACGAGACAGTACCAAAGCAATCTGTTTATACTGCATGAAAGAGTTCAGTCGAGGTAAAAATGAGAAAGACCTCAGTACAAGTTGTTTAATGAGGCACGTACGAAGGGCTCACCCCACTGTGCTTTTACATGACGGAGCAGATGCATCCTCAAATAATCTGAATAGCTCTCTTGCCTCATCTATGATACCTCCCTCCCCAAGCTCACCAAAAAATGGAGACTTGACAAATAGTGTCACTACTTCTGCCTCAAAGAACACTTCACCGTCCACCTCCTCAGCTGAAAATTCAGACTTGTCATCCAAAGAAGTGTTACCCAAAGTTGAACCAAAACAAGAACAGTATGCCATCACTGACACTGTTGGTAGCATGCTCTCATCCTCACATTCCAATGAAAACAACCTTGAAGACATGTCAGACGGAGGGCCCGAGCGCCTTCCCGGGACCCCAAAAAGCTCTAGTTCCCGTCGGAGATCTGCTGTATGGAAACACTTCTACCTGTCACCTGCTGACAATTCCAAAGCAGTGTGTATCCATTGCATGAATGAATTCAGTAGGGGTAAAAATGGGAAAGATCTAGGGACAAGCTGTCTTATTCGTCATATGTGGAGGGCCCACAAAGAGGTTGTCATTGAGGAAAATGGACAGGGCAATCACATTCCCCCACCATATACAAACCCGCCCTCCTTCTTGTCCCGCACACAAGTACAGGATCCATTGGAAGTAAAAAAAGAATCACCCCTGCTTCCATCCTCACCAGAACCCATATCAGATGAATTGCCCCAAAGCGTGGAGGAAAATATGGATATAAAAGAGGAATCTGAGGAGATGATGCAACACTCAGGGCAGGAGTCCTCTCTCAATCTCTCCCTCAAATCTCAGGGAGAGGATACACCCCTGACTTCCTCACCATGCAACCTCTCAGAGGGCCCCAGCCTCAATCAGGATCATTCAGTTTTCCAGCAGAACAAGAAGATAATGAAACGGGTGAAATCTGAAGTGTGGCACCATTTCATAGTGTCACCAGTTGACCAGTTAAAAGCACTGTGCCGTTACTGTCCATGCGTCATCAGTCGGGGTAAACGGGGCGACTTTGGTACAAGCTGTCTGATGAGGCATCTTATGAGACGCCACCCAGACGTCCTCAAAAACCAAAAAAGCACAGATGAGAAGGAATCCTCCTCCCCTCATCCCTACACCAATCTCACTGCAGCAGACGCAGTTTCAACCAAAGAAACTGACAGCCCGGCCAGTGAGAAAAAGCCACAAACCCTGCCTGTTTTCAGTAAAAAGACGTCAAAACTGTGGAACCATTTCTCCATTTCACCTGCTGACCCCACAAAGGTGGTTTGTTTGCACTGTAGCCGCACAATTAGCAGAGGCAAAAAGACTACAAACCTCGGCACAAGCTGCCTTTTCAGGCACATGCAGAGGTTTCATGGACACGTTCTTGAAAGTAACAATACTATCTCAGGTGATGTGCCGTCTGCTGAAATTCATGTTAAACAAGAGCTCATGGACACTTCTGTTTATGCAACGGAACAGAACCATGAGAGGTTTGATGAACAACACCCGGTTGCCAAAAAAATCACCAAACTTATCGCAGAAATGCTCGCATTGGATCTTCAGCCATCAGCGATGGTGGAGAATGCTGGACTGAACAGACTGCTAGAGTACCTCCAGCCTCAGTATTCTCTACCACCTTCTTCTTACTTTACCAGCACTGCCATACCAGATATGTACGAAAGGGTGAAGGATGTTGTGCTGACCCACCTGAAAGAGGCTGAAGGTGGTGTCGTCCACTTCACAACAAGTATTTGGGTCAGTAGCCAGACAAGGGAATACCTTACCCTTACTGCCCACTGGGCGACGTACGAGTCAAGTGTCAGACCTCAAGGTCAGGACTTTCACTGCTCCGCTCTTCTAAGTGTCTCACAAATAGACTGTGAT
Organism: Seriola lalandi dorsalis; assembly: GCF_002814215.2. Classification (NCBI taxonomy): domain Eukaryota; kingdom Metazoa; phylum Chordata; class Actinopteri; order Carangiformes; family Carangidae; genus Seriola; species Seriola lalandi. Next base: position 5,396 of record NW_019472614.1, read on the forward strand.
CACGATATGCATGACATCCCAAAGCAGCTTGAGTATCTGTGGGATTCTTGGATCACCTCATCAGGGCTGAAAAAGGGTTTCACTGTAACTGATAACAATACCATCAGAAACACCTTGGAGGAACATGGCCATGTCTCCATGCAGTGTTTTGGACACACTATAGACCTCATCGTTAGCGAAGCCATAAAGAGCCAGAGAATGGTTCAGAACCTTCTGAGTATTGCACGAAAGATCTGTGAACGTGTGCACCGCTCAGCAAAGGCCAAGGAGAAACTGGCTGAACTCCAGAGGGTCCACCAGC
>NW_019472615.1:0-1675 GCF_002814215.2 Seriola lalandi dorsalis
CCCCTGCAGTTCCTCTCAGTGGAACATGAAATGTGTGCACGGCTCAATTGTTCATGTAAGGAAAAGACCTCTTAAGGGTTAGTCTATACATGGAAAAACTAATTTAACCCATCTTTTTTTTTTCCACTGTGGTCTCCATAAACACAAGCGCTGGATTAGGAACTGAAGGCACACCTCATTATGAGAAGACTAACACAAAAAGTAAGACACGCATCAGCAGATGGGAGCTCATCTGTGAAGAGCTTCTTTCTTTCAAATCCCATTTGAATTAGGATAAAAAAATATTTGCCTGGAGGAGACTAGGCAACACAGTACTGACATGTCACAAGACCAGTGAGGACAGAGTTCTTGTCAAAATGGCGAACCCTGGAGATTTACAGGAGGGACATTAAACGTGATTTGCCTGCCATTACACACTTCAAGTTCTGTGCCAGCCATGCTGTGTGAGTAAAAGTTGATCTACGGGGTTTGCGTGATACCTAAAGGTTTAGTTAAAGCTCTGAGATCAATTTCTAAAGTTAAAGGAGGGTGGAAAATGCCTTGTGGGTTTGTGTACCACAATTGCAACACCGTTTTGGAACAGAAAATGTACAATTTTAGCCTGCAGGAGCAACAAGAATCAGGGCAGTAATATCAAAATGAGACATGGAAAACATTTTCAAAAAGACTACTGAGGGTTTACAGTTTCCAAGTGCATTAATTCTTCATTTAAGTTTTGATCTTCGCACTTACCAAACACCATCAAGCCTTGGTTTCCTCTGCTGCAAAGTAAAAGTTCAAATGAAAGCAGACTGTTCAAGCCATATTCAAAGTTTAAAAAAAGAGTATTTACCAAGTTGTTGTGGAGAAAGCACGGCCTTCTTCAAGCACCTTGATCTCTCTTTCTCGCTCTCTCTCCAGGTTTGCCCTCTGGAGCTTGGAAAATATTTTGACTTGAGGAGACAAAAACAGTCAGTGTCTTCGAGGAGCTGCAGCTACATGTATGGGTGTACCTCTGACAGCAAATAGGAACCCTCAGCAGAGCGTCAACGCAGCGAGATTATAGAGGATCGTTCTTCCCCAGGGTTTAATGTACATCAGATGAGCTCCAGATCTGGCAAGGATCCTTACTCTGCTTGCGGAAAGAGCACAAAGCAAACCACACTGAGGCTAACTTTTCTCTCCCCTTGCTTCCTTCTGCTAGTTTAACGCACCTCCTCTTCCAGGGATGCCTGGCAACACAGTGGGCAGCACTAACACTCTGCTCAGGGCAGGGATGAGCTGGGCTGTGGCCAGAGGGTGTGGAGCTGGAGGAGTGGGGTTGTGAATAAATAATTTGGGTGGAGCTGTTTTTTTCCTTTTTTCTTTTTTAACATGGCATCGCCTCACAATGTCCTTATGCATATTTATAACGATAAACACACCCTCAGGCTGCACCACTCCAGTTGTGGCTTTTAACTTCTCCATGTATTTAAATTTTTTTTAATGAGTTTTTTTCTCTCCTCAGCTTACTGTAACATGTCATACGTTTACAGATGTAACAGTTTTTCCCCTCCACAGTATAAACACTTTTGCTCCTCCCAAACTCTGTGAACCTTCCAGGCAATGAATCACACAAATAAGCTCTACTTTTCCACATCCATGCACCACCTGCTGGCTGTCTCATAGAGGACACGTCCCACTGTCGCCACCCCCC
>NW_019472616.1:0-1716 GCF_002814215.2 Seriola lalandi dorsalis
ACCATGCACATAACATTAAGCACAGATGTACATATTTACTGAGAAAATTTTTACTGAAATTGTAAGAATTTGTATTGGGTCATTCAAATAAAAAATTAAATAGATTTATTCATTTATTGATTAGTTACTTATTTATTCAGCCTTATTGGTCACTTAAATGCATTTGTCAAAATGTCTTGTTTAAAGGCACAAAGCAGTGGCAAATAGAGCAAAAGACCTTTTTCACAGCAGAGATTTTGACGTGACATTGCAGAAAAATATATGACAAAAAAACATATGTAACTATTAAGATGAACATTTCCTGGTATTGTGTATGCGGGCTCACTAGCATTAATGTTATTAGGTTCACCTGTGCTTTTCCTCCTGTGACACGTCTGCTGTGAAAAAGGTTGATAGTGGTGTTTAACACAAGACCTTTTTCATGGGAGACATTTTGAAATGTCACAGTCGGAAAGACACAGGTGGAATTCATGTAATGGCTGTATTCCACTTAACGTGTTTCCTGGTTCACTGGAATACTGTATTGGGACATAGGTGGAATTAATAACACTTAATATTATTATTTCCACCTATGCGTTTCCTGATGGGACCAATCAAAATGTCTGCTATTCATTTTTGTGGTGTACTTTTACAAGCAGAACAATCATTATTTTTCACAACAAAATGTCTTTAACTGAACATACAGCATTCTCCCTTTTATTCCTGCTGCTGCTATGTAATGAAAGTCTTCTTCACCCAGCCACACCTGCTTAGATTTTCTCTTTACTTCTAAAAGAGGATATGTGTTTTTCACGAAGGATATTTTGATATGTCACAGTAGGAAAAGCACAGGAGTAAATAATAAAACTAATAATGGCTGAATTCCACGTAGCTGCTTCAGTTTCAAGGTCTTGGTGTTCTTCATGCTGGATCACTGTCACACTGTCAGGGCTTGTCTGCTGTAAAGAAAAAAAGAAAAAAGTATGTACTTTCAAATCTAATGCATCTATATCGGTGACCTAAAAAGCAGATCTAGTCCATCAAAAATAATTGTCATGTCATTAATAATAATAAAGCTGTTAAAACAGCCAGAAAATCTAGAAGTGAAAGAAAAATGGAAAGTGATTATATTTATATAATACATAAAATTAGAAATATGTCATCACTGATTTTACCCTCATTTATTTATTCACTACAGTCAGACTGTGCAGTTGCTGTTGTAAACATATTCACAGTTTCTTGATAAATTCCACCATCTGTGCGCCTGAGTGTGATATTGGTTACAGTGATAACAGAGAGGGAATTAATCAGTCTGACTGTTGTGCTGTCTGAATCTATCTCTCATCCCCTTATTTTCTCTTTCCCCTTTCTTTATTCATTTGCTCATCTTTTGTTCTCTTTTTCCTGCCCTCCTTAGTCTTCTCTGCATTATTATGCTGAGTGTCATACGTGTATAATCAGGCATCTATTTCAGGCCTTTTCAGGCGAAAACATTTCTGATTACATTTCTCTACTGCCTACATCCTGTTATTAGATAAAAGAAACTATCAGTGTACACACACACACACACACACACACACACAAAAGAATACCAGCCTCACTGTTGCGGCTGGTAATTATCACAACATAGTGTACCTTTTGTTGTACTTCTGAGATTTGTTAGACGCCATGTGTAATGTGTACAGTTTGCATTTTTGTGTTGTGTAACACATGTCAGCCTTTATAATATTAGCCTTG
>NW_019472617.1:0-1672 GCF_002814215.2 Seriola lalandi dorsalis
TACTTCATAAAAAAAAAGAGACGCATACTCTTCAAAATTCAAATGTCGTAAAGAAGGGTTTCCAGAATCAGAGTCTAAATGGATGGATGGATGACCTTGTCTGAACACTGACATAAAATCATGCATTAAATGAAAGTAAGAAGCTGATTCCAAGCTGTCAGCCGCAACAGCTGGTAAGCCTGACCTCTCCATATGCATCTCCTCTGTATCACACTAGAATAAACTGATCGCGAGGCATTAACTGAATAATGCAAAAGTTAAGGTGCACTTTGTAATGTGCATGAGTTAAAAAGGACAGCGCAGTAGTCTTTTCAGCTGTCTTGAGCACTTGATAAGAGACAATTTAATCGGTTTCTCCTTTAAAGCTAATGTCTTTTCTGACAAACAGAAAACTCAACGCAAAAAGTGAACTTTTGACCTAAGGTGTGTGAAAGTGTGTGTGTTATCCCGCATTACCTAAGCAGAGCCACCAGTGATGCTAGTGACAAATACAAGCCTGATAAGAAGCAGCATTACTCTTTTAGTAATCCTTGTTAATCCTGACAGAGGCCGTAGCTTCAGAGCAAACCAGCCTGTAGCAGGAAGTACAAGTGTTACTTGACCCGAAACTTTGAACAGAGGTTCACAGAGGAATCTCAAACTGATCTACACAAATGCTACATGTGAACCTCAGCCATTTACACAGGAATAAGTTGTAAACCACCAATCCAACCTTGACTGGTTGGACCGGCCTACACATCACAGCAATCAATTCATGGATTTTGTCCCTGGCACTGCAACCCAATTTAGAAACTGTATTGACAATTTATTTAACTAAAGGAAATGAACAGGGCACATACTGGGCACGGGAGTGAAGCCCTAGTCTCGTGAGGGGAAAAGCCTACTGTACTGTACATGGATTAACACAGTGGTCATTAGAAACCTAACACAGACTGCTACAGGGAATAACAATATTGAGTGTTAGTGAATGTACTAGTAGTAGTAGTAGTGACTAGTTTTATTCACTCACACAGAGAAACTTGAACAGTGTTACCTTCACTTCACAATGAAATGTGCAGAAACTATATGCTTCAGGCATCTCTGGAGTGGTTTCATATGTTAGGGGAGCAGAGAATGACATGAGTCTAGTGAAAACTAAGCAGCTAACATCCTTTTTTTTAACTCCTGAGACTTTGTCCTTCCCTGCCCCCGACTTTCAGCAACAGGTCAGTCTCATAAAGCTGCTTTCAAGACATGAAACTGAGAGGAACCAAGGGTCAAAAGCCAAAGGTAACAAACTCAAAAGCTGCAGTCAAGTGTTGAAGCATGGCACTGGATTTATTTTCAAACTTGAAGATCGATGAGCCACACTCTCAAAGGACCACAACAGACCCTAACTGTTTAAACTAAAAAATATTCACAGATATGATTCACATTTTTTCATTCAGCGGTTACTGACCAGATGTAAAGGGCTCTATCAGAAAGGGCACCACTAATGAGACATAAAACACAAAGTACACTGGTGTCCACTTCCCACTTAAGTCTCAAAATCAACCGCACCAAACAGTGTCAGCAACATAGAACAAACAATGCTTGGGACATACATTCACTACATTAGTCGTATCCATTTATGAAACACTGCATGGCTTTAACTTTAGCAGGACCTCTCTCTAATCAACCTTAGCTTTCATTC
>NW_019472618.1:0-1670 GCF_002814215.2 Seriola lalandi dorsalis
GGGGCTCATCTTGTCACTGTATTTTTTTTTATTCTTCCTGCTCATAAGTTCTGTTTCTATCAGTCTTCATCACTGCGGGCATTGAATACCTGCCAGGAATAATATTGGTGGTAGCTTGAGATCTTCTTAATTAGAACAGTATTGTACATTGGAGGTGGAGGACTGTCACAGCCATTGTTTAAGGAGATATTCATGCAGAAGGCTATTCATACTTGAGGAACATATCAGATAGGACAAAGACACAGAACAGGTATTCACTGCCAATCATTCTGAAGCCAAACATGCACTAAGAATAGAAACACGACAATCAAACTGAAGTGAACCTGAAAAAAGCTTTGAATTTGTATTAAAAGGTGTCCATATGTACACATTGTGCTGCATGCACACTAATTCAGTGCTAGAAAATTAAATACAAAATAAATACAATTAGATGATCATTCCCGAGCCATCCCTTTCTTGAATTGCATGACTGTGTTGTCTGTGGACACATTCAGCAAAGCCTGTCTCCCTGCCCTTAAATTAAACTGATTTAAATTCCTGATAAGTATGCCTTTATCTCTTCAACTGTGATCTTATCATCCATCCCTTCTACTTCAAGATGGGTCACTGTATCATCACTATGGTATTAAAGACATTTGATGTGGGCCCCAGTATCAAAATGTGACATTTTGCTGCTGTGTTTACAGTATATTTTACCAAACCAAAACTGGCTTACTTAGGTGTTTTGGTGTTTGTCATCACTCTGAAGTGCAAAAATCCAAACGACTGTACCATACTTTGTCCATGAATGTGGACTGATTGGTTCTGAGGAGCCATTTATCGCTCATAGTACAGAACAATGTCCATCCATCTGAAAGGGAATTAGTTATCACCGGCCTACAGGGAGTCTTTATGGCGTATTGTTTCAGAGAATGACTTACCCCGAGCTGCTTTGTGTTTGCTAGACGAGAAACATCAGAGGCAGACAGAATAGACAGTGGCTGAGAATGAGCTGCATTTGGGGGTTTTATCTTTCAAGACTCCTTTCTTTACTTATTTTTTCTATGTCTGTAGCCTATGAAGATGGGCAATTATAGGCATATAATAGGCAGATGATGAGCACACCTACTCTCAACATATGAATTGTTTGCATTCCATTCCATATGAGGACCCTCAAGTGCAATGTGAATGAATAGGCCTACATTTATAGTTTGTGTTTTGTTTTGTTTTTGTAAAAATTCAGCCTTATCATCTATTTATTTACACAGAGGAGTGAAAAAGAAGGACATCCACATACACTACATCTGACTGAGTGATGGAAAATACCAAAATATAGCAGTCTATCATTTCATATATTCTTTTTAGAAGTGTAGAGGTAAGCAGGTAACTGCACTCAAATATCAAAATAAAAGCATTTAATCCAGAGACTGGTCCCTTTCAAATTTACTGATTTTAAGGTTTATGTGGAACTAGGTCAAAATACTGCATGTATTTTTTGCTTCTTTAAAATAGCAATGTACCAGTATTTTTTAAATACAAAGTTTGGCTGAATAGAAACAAGTGCTATTGATTTAATGCACCCAATTACCTTCCATTATTATTATTATTATTATTGTTGTTATTATTATTATTGTTATTATTATTATTATTATTATTATTATTATTATTATTATTATTATTATTATTATTAT
>NW_019472619.1:0-1670 GCF_002814215.2 Seriola lalandi dorsalis
GTCTACAGGGGTGCACAGGAATAAAGTACATTTACTTGTGTACTGTAGTTAAGTATATTTTTTTTATTTTATTTTTTAAAAGACAAATATTGTACTTTTGACTCCACAACATTTCTATAAAATACTCTTACTTTGAAGGAGAGCTTTTAGTCAGCGGAATTTATTTAATTTTATTTTGAAAATGTGACAGCCCATACATTGTGCTAATAACAAGAGAAACCGATCACAGCCAATTCCTACACTGGGACAATACAACAATGTTTTTACATAAAATATTTACTTTCGAATACTCGTACTAGTATTTCTTAAAAGAAAGTACTCCAGTTCTTTAACTCAAGTAAAAATTTGACTCAACAATTTTCACTTGTATTGGAGTAATGTTTAAATAGGAGGATCTATACTTTGACTCAAGTAATTGAGCTGTGTACTTTGTCCAGCTCTGTCCGTTTATTACTTTCAACCAAGTTAGCGTTATCTTACAAACCGTGACTGACTCCAATAAACTACACCAACCAACCATTTCATTCCAATAAATGGCTTTCCCTTATATGCCGATTGAATCACAACATATCATTTAATCCTGAAATGTTTTGAGTTATTTCCTAATCACTATAAAACTTAAGTTTAAACTCACTACGTTTTAAGTGACTGATTTTTTGTAAGGAATCTGGTAGAACTTCGTCTCCCTCCAAGTAAACGGCCTAGCAGACCGGCTAATCCTTCCATTTAATTTCTGTTCCAACAAAATTCAGATCAGCTTTAAGAGGAACAACATACATTACAGTGATTTCTGCATCAAGCATAAGACACAGAGACATAAATCACACGACATTAAGGGAACCGGTGATGAATAGCAAACTGACCTCAGAGTTGCCTGTCATGAATTCACTGATCTGGCTTCCTCTCCTCGTCTTGTTGTGTTACAGGATGTGCAACAACTCTGGGCTCATTACCGCCACCTGCTGGTAAAGTGTCGATATCACAGATAAACTAATATAATTCAACACATTATGTTACCTTAAATACTTAGAGTTTTTAGGGTTTGTTACGGTGAATATTTTTGTATTCTTATTTAATAAATAAATTTTGTAGTATGTTTTGAAATTATATCCGACAAAAGCACCTAATGTGCAGTACGGAGCACGGTATAATTTTACCTTTTAACCACTGGGTGGGAGTAACACACAACTTGAACTGCACAAAAAGCAACCAGGGAAGAAGAAAACCTGTCAGTTTAGTTCCTGGTTACATAAAGTCAAGAATCACCCACTGTACAGATTGTTGTTTTTTCCTCATCTTTAAACGAACAGTTATTTTATTTTGACCAACATGTTCAAAGGTTTGGGGACGTGGTTGGGTTTGGAGAACCCAACGTACACGAAGACGTCAGACGACAAAGAAAACCTGAGCGTGCAGCAGGAAGAGAAGGTGGTGGAGGCACAAAACGAGGTAAACAAACAGCAACCAGCTGACCAGGATGGAGAACCAGAGACGAACCTGGAGAACTCCGAGGACAGCAAAGGACTGGGTGGTGAGAAAGGACTGTTTTCCCTTAAATTATCCTCGCTGTTATTGCGAAGTGGTTTTATTTAACGTCAAGATAGGTCGTCAGAAAATTAGCTTCTCAGTAGCTTCTGGATTTTGTTGCCTCTGTATCAACTCCTCATAAA
>NW_019472620.1:0-1667 GCF_002814215.2 Seriola lalandi dorsalis
AATAGATATAATACTATGTTTTGCAGTCTCCACAGCAAGTGAAAAGTGCAAAATGGAAGGATCAAAACAATCTTACTTTTTATCATTAGCTATAATTGATGGGAAAATTGCACTGCTGGGTCCATTGAATCCTGCTGAGCTGAGCAGATGTGAATGATATTCACATAATATATTCAAAAGACTTAAAAAGTACATTATCAAATGCAAGCCAAAGAAACAGTCAGCAAAATTCAGAAATTAAATTCACATTACTATTAGAACATACAGATTAAAATGCTATTGTTTGTCATATAAAATGGTCTTAGCCTTTCATTAAAAGAAGGTGAATTGTGCATTGTTATAGATGTTTTTTTATTGAATTTTGGAGATCTTTTGAAAACTAAACTATAATGTAAACTATAATGCTGTATAGCCAAAGTTAAAACTGCTGAAACATAAACAAGGTGAGGTCAGATTAATCAAAACTTTACAGATAATCAGTAAAATGTTTACCATGTAAATGAAAAACAGTGTGAAACAGTGGATTCAGCTATTTGGTAATGTCCAATGCTATTCATAGCTCTGCTAAAATGTATTCTTAATTTCTGTTTTTCAATTGCACATTAACACACACGTTAGGTACCACCAGAAATTCTCCTATCACTGCTGACACTTTTAAGATTGCCTTTATTGGAGGCCATGATGGTCTTTGACAGCACATTTCTTCAATGCTTACACTGCGTCTACACAGATGGCGTAGCATGAGCAGCATGTTAGCAGAGGAGCAGCTCTGGAACTCTGGAGTTCAGGTAGATGTTGGACACCTGCATTTTGGAAGCATTCAGAGCCCAATGCACAGTCACCTTAGTTATGCGCACAAATTGCAGGAAAATAGATTTGAAGCATAAAAATACTCTTTGTACTGCTTTTATGGGCGTATAGCACGAGTAAAACACAAGCCGTTACATACCCTGAGTAGAGAGCTTGATTGATTAAAATAGCAGCAAATCTGTTTGTCAAGACGTGCTTATGACTGAAAAATGCAGCTGAATTGCCTCCTGTATAGACATGGCCTTATTCTTACTTTGTTTGGTCCATTTCTGTGGAGAAGTAATCAGGCTGTCCTCCACTGCTGACCAACTAGCAGTCACTCATAGATGGACAGGTAGAGAGTCACTAGCCCATCTGCATGAAGGCTAGAAACGGTAGTAACACTAATAAAATATACTTATTTGTAGAATAGACAGAATAGATGGTATTCACACCACTCAAAGAGAACATCTATGGTTGTTAACTAACACACTTTTTTTTTTTTTTGAAAAAATATAATAATCAGAGAGAAAATTGTCTTATATTTAGGCTGATATATTAACTTGTTTTAAAACATTTGCGACAGGAGCATTTAGAGACAAAATCACAAACTAACTGTAATCTGCACAAATCTAATTAGGCTCTGTAGACTGAGGAACAAACTTAATTCCATTCTGTCCCAAAAGGCACAATTCTCTCTTTGTAGGGCAAGACAAAAATACTTTCAAAAGGAGGACAGAGCCAGGGAGCTGTATAGTCAATTCACCAAAGAGCTATAAGCAGTGATGGAATGAGGTAGTAAGACTTCACTGTAGGGATAGGTGTGCTGAAAATCTTCCATCACTGTGGCAATACAGAAGATAAAACAGTGTTATAAA
>NW_019472621.1:0-1667 GCF_002814215.2 Seriola lalandi dorsalis
TGTGGCGGTTGCTCGCTCTGTCACACTGGGTTTTCATCACGGCTCTTAAGAATATCCAGCAGTCCGCTGACCCCAGTTCCCAACCCCCACACACTCATTTTCTCTTTCCTTTTCTTTTGTTTTCGTCCATTGTTTTAATCTCAGGCAGAGATGGAGATGAGCGACTCAATCTGACCAGCACTCTACATAGTATTCACAAATCAAAAACTTAGTCAAAGCACCATCCTTTCATCCTAGTAGTAGTCTTTAAAAATGACATGCAACACCTATTCAGGATAATTGTTCCATCTTCACAGCAGTCTCAGGTCAACACCAGTTTTCATGAACATAGCTGTACTAACAAAGCTAAGAGTCTACAGTCATGTAGCAGCTCTGTGACACTGCACTGTACTGCACTTAGACATGCTCACAGTGACAACGCTGACATGCTGATGCTAAGCAGGTAGATGCAGGTTTGATGTTTAGCACGTTCAACATCTTAGTTTAGCATGTTAGCCTTCTAAAGTGTGCTAATTACCTGATAATGGCGCCATGTAAAAAGTTCCTACAATTCATCGTGAGGGGAACATGAATGTGTGCACAAAATCTGATGACAGTTATGGATACATTTAACTTAAAATCACAGTTGTCAACTGCATGGTGGCGCTAGAGGAACAGTCAGGGGAACACCAAACTCCACAGCGCTCATCCACTGGGAATCATGAATGATTGTGTCCATCCATCAAAAAGTCACTGAGATAATTCAGACTGCACCAAAGTGGTCCACCCACCCACAGACCAACAGTGCCATCCCTTCTGCCATGCTGGTAGGGTTTCTAAATAGAGGGCAAGAGCTGACAGTGACGTAAAGATTAGCTACATTTACATCCATTGAAAGTTCTTAGCTGGCTGGGCCATTCCTTTCAACCTACAGCATCCTTCACAAAGCCGTTCAGCACAGATGCTTCTTGTTATCTTTTTAATGAAGTATGGTCAAAGACTGCTCGAATAGGCTGCACAACAGCGGGGCTCCAAGATGAAGGGCCGCTTATGGAACTAACCTGTCAACCTCGAAGAGACTCCTTGACTTCTCCAGAGCTATTATAAACATACCGTTCCTGCCATTGTCCTTGAGTTTTTTGGCAGAAAACCTCAAAAGACAAGTAAACATTCTGTCCAGTCCCGGGGTGTCTTTGTAGTTGACATACAGAACTAAATAATGAGCCATTTGTTCAAATTTGATTAAAGCTCCATGGCTCTCAAGCTGACTGCCTCTGTCATCTCTTCTATGAAAAATACAGTAACTATGAAGCTGAACCACTACCTAACATGTGCATATGATACTGCTTAGATAACAGGATTTATTCTACAATGCTAGACAAAGGGCGGCCTCTTATAGAACCCACTAGAGTGTCGTTAAAATTCTCATTTTCTATAGAGAAAACAACACAGTTTGCTTTATAGAAAATGAGAATCTTAACGTATAACGTTTATTGTACCAAAACCATAAGGATCTTTACTTTCAGTTGCATGTTGCATTGTAGGACAGTATAAATAAATCAATAAGACTCCACATTTAAAAGAAAGAGAATGCTATCAAGTGCAAAGATGAAATTCAATTGATATGCATTGTGCAACAATGGTAGCAGAAATCTTAGGACAGATATCACAAAACCAATGAAACCAAT
>NW_019472622.1:0-1666 GCF_002814215.2 Seriola lalandi dorsalis
ACTTTTAAGTATCTCCTACAATTTGTGCACAGATAACTTATCAACGGCGTGTAACTGTGTGGCGGGACTGTGGCAGTGTTAAGAGTGCCTGATGGTTGATATGGTGTAAGTCAAGTATGGTTGAGAAAGGAAACAGTTTGAATGTCACTTGAGCACATTTCTGAAAAGTAGCACATGCTAATGTTGTCAAAACAAAATAAGTCAAAGCTAGGACAGGTGTGTCGAATGTGTAATTTCATTGTAAACAGTCTTAACTGAAATAAGTATTAATTACTGTTAAATGTATACAAAAAATGTATATGAGCATAGTGTAAGAGATATTATTTCTTGTTATTATATCTTATTGATATTTGTACATGTAAAAATATTAATGTTAAGAGTTGAGTACAGCTATGCACAATGACAACAAATTAGTTAATTACTGGTTGTAAGAAACTGTAATCTACAAAGGAAAAATCAAATTTTGTAATAGAAGTATTAAGGAAAATTATTAAAAGTAACGTATTAACACCAAGAGTTTTTAAATTTTATTTTAAAGTTGGATGTCACTATAATACATCCAAACACTAACTGTACAGACAGACTGTAAGAGGAGAGGGCATACATGGAGGTGAGGTGGCCCCCTGTATTGAACCATGGCAAATTAAATTTCCTCCCTTAATAGGCCTGATGTGTGGGAGCAAAAAGTTTAAAAATAAGCTCTATCTACTGTAGTACAAGCAAATGTAAGTTAGAGTTTTGTCACTAGTTTCACATGTCACAAACAACCTTTTCAAAAAGCTACATTTTTTTTGCGGTTTAAGGTGTACACCATGATAAATGAATTGGCTATGGTTTGAATCTAGATGAGGATTTTGCAGCATGACACTGCCATCACACTGCACTCCTAAAAAGGTAGAAACGGCAAATGAAAGGACAAAACTAACTTTTTAGAGGGTTATATTGGAAACCAGAACCACAGAAGAAGTGACTGTTACTGATGCAATGCCTGGGTTTATTGATTTATGATTGGTTATACTAGCACTGACTAGTATATTGTATTGGAAAAGCAATGGAAGCAAAGTAGGTAATCAGTGAGAAGATAATTGGAGAGTTAAATATGAGTAGAATTAAAGAACTTATTTCATAGGACAGATATTTTGGATTAAGTTTGGGCAAAGATTCTAATTATTGTTCAGTTAAGTGATGTTTGTTGCAGGTTTCAGGACAGAAATGAACATTTCTATTAATATATTGATCGTATTTGTTATTTACAGGTGCTTAATGTTCTTACATTTTGTCCACTCGAGGCAGTTTCTGTTTGAATGTAATGTATAGCAAAATGCAAAATGGTAACCCTGATATCTAATACGAAAGATTGGAACAGATTTCATCCTTTCGATATTCATTTGTTGTCACTTGAGGCGACAGAGTGACAGAACAGATTCCAAGGATTCACCAAAAATGCAAAAAGAAGAAGTTAATGTTATATGTTTGCTAATGTTGAATAGAGATAATTTGTGCTCATATATTAGATCATTGCAGATTCCATGAAAAAGGTGAAATGTTAACTCAGAAGTCTGTCTTCAAATGTATAATAATTGCAGACAAACAGGTAGACTTCCATGGTGGGAACTAGACTCAGGTGGTGTTGCAGTGAATTGAAAAAATATTGGAAGTGGCTGAA
>NW_019472623.1:0-1665 GCF_002814215.2 Seriola lalandi dorsalis
GCCACCAAAAACCTCCAGAAACAAGCACACAAACTTCTACTGTGTAAAAGATGAGGTTTATGACCAAAACGGAGTGTTCAAAGTGGATTATGGTGCCTGTTTAATAGTGTAAATTAAAGCTTAAAATGGCAACTGTACAGACAACCTAATGTAAACAAGACGGTGGTTTTATAGATAAAAAAAAAAAAGATTTCCACAGTTGATTTCCTGGTCTCCACAAACAAGATTTTCTTTTCCTTAAATTCAACAAGGAAAGTTTTCCTTTTCTGCTTTGGCGGTCACAAACATAACCGTGTGTGTTTTTGTCTACATTATTTGTATCTGCCAGAAGAAGTACAATTGCTATTTTGTCATCAGATTCATTTATGTATCACAGAAAGGTTCTTTGTAAATGTAATCCTACAGAATTCCTTGTTTGACTTTATCCAGAAAAATCACTTTAGTTTTTCATACAACTCATATTTAAGAAACTTCAGTTGATGGAAAATGTACTAGATTTGTAGCACTCGTTAGACAATAAGACAAATAATGTCTGAAAAAACACTCCATGATTTAGTCTCCACTTTCTACTTTCTAAGGTGGTGTTTGTGTGTAGGGAACAGGGAAATATACAAGGAATTAAAATTCAGTTCTGTTTTGGGGGTTGGGTACCTGCCCATTCAAATTCTCACCTCAACATACAGATAGTATTTTTCTGTTTATTGTGATTCTCCTCGAGTGCCTGAATTTGAATCTCTCTCAACTAACGGGGAGAGCAGAAATGTGCAAGTAGTTCCCTGCTATAGGCTTCAGGTTACTGTCAGTGTTGAGTAGAAGTCAAATATGGCTCACTTGTTTAAAGTGTATATAAAATAAACACAGAACTATTTGGAAGCAGATGAAAAAAATCTAAACAAGACATTGAAACCTACAGTTGTAACATTGCTTAAAGAACCAACACGGTCAGTTTACCTTTTACAACAGTAGCACTGTTTTTCACTTCTGTATATTTGAAATAGTTTAAAGCATTTGTGCTCTTGTTTGTGATCATTCAGGTGAATATTTCTTCTTTCAGATAACCTGTCATGATCATCTGTCCACAGTGTGCAATGAGACAAATCAATCCTCCGCATATGTTCCCTGTAATTGTACATACTGAACCTGATTGTAAAAAGAAAAAAAAAGACAAGACAGAAGCCATGTTGAACTGTTAGAGGAATGTAAATTTTGTGTACAGTTGTCTTTCTTTTTTACTTAATGTAAACTAACAGGACTCACAATATTAACAGGAAAAGACCTTAAGAGTGATGTCTTACTTTCAGTCTGTGTTTTTATGTTTACATGTCACAAAGGATGTTTAATTTAGCTTGTTGAAATTTAGTATATCTTTATGTGAAACACAGTTGAGAGTATGATTTGAACATTTGATATGAGAAGCTTGTTGAATTGATTAAAAAAACATCTTAAAATCCCTAAAGGTGTCTTTAATGTATGACTGTAAAAGTGAGTCTTACCTCGTCATTATATAATATTTTTATTGGCATGAGACATGAGAACCAGTTAAAACAATTTTCAGCGCTGGTGAAGTTTGATGTGTGTCACTAACATTAGTGTAGACAAGTTAATACTGATACCTGCACAGTTCTGTGGCATTACCTGACTGCTAAAATCAATGTGTGGCGATAC
>NW_019472624.1:0-1714 GCF_002814215.2 Seriola lalandi dorsalis
CATTTCTACATTTATATGTATGTTACATAGAAAATGCAACATTTGAAATGTTGTACAGATACAAACAACAATGAGAAGGAAAATGGTACACTTATGTAGCCTTTGCAGAGGTGCAACACTGTCTCATAATAATTACATTTATATATTACAGCAAACACATTTCGTTGGAAGTGTTATTGAGGTCAAATTACATTTTCTATTAACACAGTGTGGATATGTTGTTGATTTATTTATTTGACAAGTTACAAATATTTTGATAACTAAACATCTGCAAAATGTTCAAGGTAAAGCAACATATTTGTTTCCCAGCAAAATATCCAATCTTACAGCACAATATCCACATGTAGTGTTTAGGCACTTACAGAGCTTACGGAAATGTTGTGCTCTGACATAATACCGAAAAAGTTCATAGGGGACTTCAAATACAATGTCTTTATTCACATTTTACAAAAAACACCATCTTTACCAAATTTCAACCAAAGTGCTTTGGTTGCCTAAACCACAGATATGACTCTGTATTTGAACCCCAATCTCTGTTGTAACAGTTGTGCGCTTTGTACGCCGGCTTTCAACCCCCACCTGAACATTTACCCCCTCTGGTTGACGTTACTTCATTCATTCAAAAAAGCAAAATTTCCTCTGAACACAATCCAGCCGACAATTATACTGCCACCACAACGTTATTTGGAAGACAGTTTAGTTGTATTGTATATGCATGTAATTTTGAAGAGAAAAAAATATGCCAGCATCTTTTTCTTCGTACACAAGAAAGAAGTGAGGCCTGTTTTCGATTACATGCTGTGGAAGGTAGATTGCTTTTGTTAGTGCAGTCATACTGCAGAAGAAGTGGGCTTTCACTGTGCTGTATGGGGCTGACATTTCTCAATAAACAAACCAGAATTTAAATGGGAAGAGTAGCTGCTGATAAGCTGGTAATATAGTAGTTGTTACCTTGATCATGAAGACTCCGTATTTAGTACATGGACTGCACTATACCCAATATATTGCACGGATATGGCTTTTAATATAAAGAGTTACATTCTAAGAACCTGCAAAGATCAGAACCTGATCCTGATATACATCATGATTCAGTGGGAGTCGAAGCAGAGCTTACAGTCTATTATTCCAGATCTACAGAGCTTTCCAGTGAAACAGCCTTGGAGCAAGATGTCAATCCTGCCATGGCCAGCATTGTGGCATTGACAGTGATGATGCTCAGCTGACATAGGAGGGATGGATCAGTGCAAATTGAAAGAAGGTTTTACTGCATTCATGACAGTTGCTTATCCGTGTATGTATAGATAGATAGATAGATAGATAGATAGATAGATAGATAGATAGATAGATTTTAGGAAGGTGTAACTGTCACTTAATATGAAACTGAGATTACAGATAAATCCTCAATAGAATAGTTTCTCTTGTTATTTTATTATTAAAACATATTAAAAATGAGTTGCAGGTCATGCATCTGTCTTTCTGATGAAAATTATGGTTACAAATCTTCATCTGCTCAAGACAAAAAGAAAAAAAAAAGAAAATATTATCTACTTGCCCAAGTGAAATGAAAGGTAGGCTTGTCCTCTTGAACCATTGTCAACCCGTCTTTTAATCAGAGTTTCTGAAAAGAAAGGCTCCATGGTGAGACAGAGAGAGGCATGAGTCTCATGGATGCGTGTTCTCGTATTAAGCCTGTCTGAGGACGTGGCTACTTGTC
>NW_019472625.1:0-1714 GCF_002814215.2 Seriola lalandi dorsalis
CTTTTTTCTGATTGACTTGAGTCCTGGACTGATCAGGATTCACCTGGGATTTGATTTAAACTGTCAACTGTCTTGTACTTGTCACCGCTGACTTGGCTGGTCTATTCTCTTAAACTCTTAAACTTGTCTTTGCCATCTTAAAACTGGACTTAGACCTTTGTCAACTGACTTGAGACTTGACTTGGACCTGCCCTTGCCGCTGAGGACTTAAAAACCTTAGCGATCTTAGTATTTTAATTCATTTTTATTCAACTTGTGTGTTTTCCATCTTAATGATTGATTTTGACAACATATTTCTTCTTGTGTCTCAGCCTGCGTATGTTCCTCATGCTCTGGCTTTTAAACGATCGTACGCCATCAAGGTACAGTCAGATATCGTCAGTACTGAGGGTCTCAGCAGGGTTATAGTTTCAGTCTAATCATCTAAAGTCCTCTCACACTCTGGTTGACTGTAATTTCATAAAACTCTGTTGTTTGTATCGTTCCAGAGACGCTCTGTGAAGGACAGAGTTCCCCTCCAGGACTCTGATGGACAGTCCTCTTGTCCCACAGAGGTTGTGGGGGTCCTGGTCCAGCCCAAAGAGCCGTCCAGTCTGAGTGTGAAGGAGACCATGTTCCAAAGAGGACAACAGGACGAGGACGAAGACCTGGATACAAAAATCACCCGACGAGTTCAGAGAGCTGCTCGAAGACAGGCCAAACAGGAACAGCTAAAGAGACTTCACAAGGCTCAGGTGAGTTTACCTGAGGACAGAGACAGTCATGGACACATGGAGGTCCAGCTCGAAGTCCCGGGGGTTGGAACCACAGCTGTCAGGGCTCAGACTAAATAAACTGAACCTCGGGTGTTCTCTCAGGTGTTCGCTCAGGGGTTCTCTCAGGGGTTCTCTCAGATGTTCTCTCAGATGTTCTCTCAGGGGTTCTCTCAGATGTTCTCTCAGAGGTTCTCTCAGATGTTCTCTCAGATGTTCTCTCAGGTAAGAGTCTGTGAATGTGTTTCAGATGATCCAGAGACAGCTGCAGCAGGTGGAGGAGAAACAGAGGCAGCTGGAGGAGAGAGGAGTGATGGTGGAGAAAGCTCTCAGAGGAGAAGCTGGTACAGATACTGTATATATACACACTGATATAGACACACAGACTGTATATAAACACATACACACACAGACTGAATGATCACCTTAACTCACCTGTGTTTGTGTCAGATTACTGGGGCGAATCTAACGACAGTCAAGACCTCGACCTTCACTTGGGAGGTTTGTTCACTTTCTGATTCTTCTTATTAAACTCATTGTACTGTAGGTTACTCGAGTATACTGCACTTTAACTGTGGTTTCCTGCAGTTTCCTGTAGTTTACAATAGTATATTATTATAGTATATACCTTTTTCTATCTTTACTGTTCTATACTATACCACACACTGCCATACCATGGGTAGGGTTACTATTCTGTACCATATACTTTTGTCCACTATATTACACTATACTATAAAATACTGTAGTATACAGTTATACCATAAAACAATATACAATATAAACTACTCCTGCAGTATACTATATTTTATACTATATCGAAACAGTTGAGATGATACTGTATACATACAGTTCCAATATACCACGTTTTTTAGTTTTTTTTAGTTTCATCATTATCATACTACAATATACAATACTGTCTCTGTAGGACTGGGTAGACTGGATAATCCGGCTCTGATGCAGCA
>NW_019472626.1:0-1714 GCF_002814215.2 Seriola lalandi dorsalis
ACTGGCTGCATGAGGGCAGCTGACAGCCGACTCTGTGGGAAGACTGTAGCCTGGAAGGAAGGAAAAGTTGAGAGGCGGGGGTGAAGATCTGGGGCCAACTAGAGAAGAGTCTGGGCCGGTGCCAGCTATCTGTCTTGCACTGCTGGGCTTGGCTGGGCTCCCTGCAGATGGAGAGTTAGTTAGGGGTGCACACAAACAAAGACAGAGCTCTCCAACCGATCCCCAAGGGCACTGTCTGTTTATATGCTGCAAAAAAGGTGGAACATATTCTGTGGCTGAGAAAAGGGAGGGTGATGGAGAAAGAGAGAGAGAGAAAAAAAGAATAAGAGGGGAATAATAGAGACAGGGATAGCAAAAAATGCTAATGAGAGAATAGAAATGGTAATGTAATGATATAATTAGAATGAGAATAAAAAGGGAATGAGTGGTTGAGGGTAAAACAGGTGAAGGAGAAGCTGATTTAGAATGAGTGGTAGACAAAGATGGTGGGAGAAGGAGGAGACTGGGATCATGTGAAGAAGGGTTCAGGATGTGCCTGTTTATGTTTGGGATGCACCCAGGGGTGCTGTTTAATGGCAGCCAGATTGGACATGGAGTCAGCCTTGTGCAAAAATCACACGATGGAAGAGGGGAGAGAGTGAGATAGAGGGAGAGTGGGAGTGCTTGCAGCATTACACAGTAATCAATTTGTGATGGCTGTGTGCATATGGACCAAAGTTATTACCATTTGAGATGAGGGACTCCATCTTTATCCAGGGTCAGAATGAAAGCTGCAAATATGGGGGGTTGGAGGCAGATGGGCACAGAGCAGAGGAAACAGAAGCAAATGAGGATGGATAGAGTCACAGAAGTGAGAGGAGAGGATTTAAAATGTTCAAAGCATTTGGTTTTACTGCGACAATGCACCAGGAAAAGCTGGTTTATGTGTGGATTCCATATGTCACATGAAGTTCTGTGCAGTGTGTCCTCAGGCTCTCAAAATCTTGACACAATCTCAAGAAGACGCTCTTCTTCCGTTTGCTCGCGCTTTACCCCTTACGTCTGTGTTTTCTCTTGCATAGGTATCCTTTGCTTGGCAAGCTGTTTTCCTCTCCTCTCACCGACATCCCATTTATTCTCATCCTCTTCCTGTCCATCTTTCTCTGACACGTGGCCAGGTGTGTCCATGCGTGGCATCCTCTAATAGGAAATGCATTATGGATGTCACATATCTCTCCATCAGCACAACAAAGTCTCACACGCCCCTCTGTTCCCAGCGATAATGAAAGTTAGAGCTACTCGCAAAAAGATGTTGGCGTAAAGGGGCTGAAATCAAAAAGCTAACGTCCCTGCCAAAATGAAAGTGCATTTTAAGTCAGCCCGACCTTGCACTCCCTTTGTCTTCAGAGCTCGCCCCCTCCCAAACCCATTAATGATGTCAGCTTCAAACTGGCAGGAATCCTTTTGTTCCTGGTCTGATTGAAGCTGACAAGTCAATTTAGTCAGTGTGTGTGTTTGTGTGTGTTTGTGTGTGTGTGTGTGTGTGTGTGTGTGTGTGTGTGTGTGCATGTGTGGATTCAAGTGTGAGAAAAATAGAAAGAGGGAGGGACAGATTAAGAAAGAGTAAAGGAGAAAGAGATTCAGCTTGTGTGTGAAGCCATGTTTGTACAGATGTCTGTCTTTATTCTGTTTCATGTGTGTGTGAGTGTGTGTGTGTGTGTATGTGTGTCTGTGT
>NW_019472627.1:0-1664 GCF_002814215.2 Seriola lalandi dorsalis
GGAGAGGATTTAAAATGTTCAAAGCATTTGGTTTTACTGCGACAATGCACCAGGAAAAGCTGGTTTATGTGTGGATTCCATATGTCACATGAAGTTCTGTGCAGTGTGTCCTCAGGCTCTCAAAATCTTGACACAATCTCAAGAAGACGCTCTTCTTCCGTTTGCTCGCGCTTTACCCCTTACGTCTGTGTTTTCTCTTGCATAGGTATCCTTTGCTTGGCAAGCTGTTTTCCTCTCCTCTCACCGACATCCCATTTATTCTCATCCTCTTCCTGTCCATCTTTCTCTGACACGTGGCCAGGTGTGTCCATGCGTGGCATCCTCTAATAGGAAATGCATTATGGATGTCACATATCTCTCCATCAGCACAACAAAGTCTCACACGCCCCTCTGTTCCCAGCGATAATGAAAGTTAGAGCTACTCGCAAAAAGATGTTGGCGTAAAGGGGCTGAAATCAAAAAGCTAACGTCCCTGCCAAAATGAAAGTGCATTTTAAGTCAGCCCGACCTTGCACTCCCTTTGTCTTCAGAGCTCGCCCCCTCCCAAACCCATTAATGATGTCAGCTTCAAACTGGCAGGAATCCTTTTGTTCCTGGTCTGATTGAAGCTGACAAGTCAATTTAGTCAGTGTGTGTGTTTGTGTGTGTTTGTGTGTGTGTGTGTGTGTGTGTGTGTGTGTGTGTGTGTGCATGTGTGGATTCAAGTGTGAGAAAAATAGAAAGAGGGAGGGACAGATTAAGAAAGAGTAAAGGAGAAAGAGATTCAGCTTGTGTGTGAAGCCATGTTTGTACAGATGTCTGTCTTTATTCTGTTTCATGTGTGTGTGAGTGTGTGTGTGTGTGTATGTGTGTCTGTGTGATAGGGTGATGGTGGTGGGAGGGTGCATGTCCAACTGTGACACCTCCCCTGAGGAAGGCTGGGGGCATTCTCGAGCACCAGTCAGACCTGCTGACAAACTCGGGAAAGCATCAACACCCTGAATTGACGACAGTGCACCGTTAGAACAGAGGAGATTGGCAGTAGAAAGACAACACGTAGTTCAGCTAGAGTTTACTGCTGACACACACACATATGCACGCACATACACTATACTTATATGGCCAGAAATATGTGGACACCCATAATACCCATAATAGCCATGTCATTGCAACTGCAGCTATCAAACTAATATGCGTCTATGTGGGGAGGCTATGTTATGGAACCTGGCTGCAGGGATTTGTCCCCATTCAACCCAAAACAGCATAAGTGAGGCTGGGCAATAAAGCTGGGTGACTCACAGTGCCAGTTCATCCCAAAGGTGTTGGATGTGGATGACGTCAGAGCTCTGTGGAGGCCAGTGACGCTTTTCCGCAGCAAATTCGGACACGGCTTTGTGCATGAGGACACTGTCATATCTAAACAAGTAAGAGCCTGAACTGTTGCCAAAAGGGTGGAAGCACACTATTGTCTGAAATATTGTGTGCTGTAGCAAGAAGATTTCCTTTTGTTGAAACTAAACCAACTAAACTATTAAAAACACCACCAGGACAAAGGTACTTGAGCATCCAAGCTAAGAGGCAGTTAGCTTATTAGCATGACAACTGGAGGAAGGGAGAAACTAGCTATCCTCACTAGCTAGCTGTATCTTGTTTGTTAACGCACAGACTTTATATAATTATAGGCT
>NW_019472628.1:0-1664 GCF_002814215.2 Seriola lalandi dorsalis
AATGTGGGTGTACGACCTTGTCTCCTAAACATAAGAAAATTACTGTTTGAAGTGCATGGACCCAATGCACTGAAATGATGATGTCACAGATGTTGCTGACCTTTCTTGCTGTCCCAAACATCCTCACTCTCACATGTCCACAGGTACATGTGGACGCATGAAATCACACCCCTCACGTGTACATGTAAACAAATTCACATGCAGGCCCCCGATCCTGCTGCTCCATTGTCTCTCCCTTCCTCTGTTCAATACATTACCGGGCCTGATGTCACCTGAACTCTCCGTAGCCTCTGAGTGACACTGCACACAGGCAGACACACACCTTCAGGTACATGAACACACTCCCACAGTGTGAAGTGACCTGAGTCACACAGGGAAGGCAGCACTGACATCAGAGGGTTGTGATGGGGGGGTTCTTGTCAGAGGGCCTGTTTTCACATCTGTCTGTTTTGACCTCTCTCTATGCTCTGAACTTTCAGAGGCCATGCACGCACACACCCCCCTCCCACACACACACACACACACACACAAGCCATGCAGCTAGCTGGCAAATGAACCCATTAGAAATGACTGGACATATCAGGACCAGCTCGGCCGCAGTCATGAAATACAACGCGGCCAACGGACGCTGCCACACATGCACCTACATATACAATCTGTCTCCTTTGAATGATTTCAAGAGCAATTAGTCCGTCTATGCCACCAGGGTTAGGCAGCATATCCGAGTGTGGCTCAGAACCAGAGGAGAAACACTGCGAGCTAATGATGTGGAGCTGGAGGAAGGGTCGCCCATGACTTTGGTCAAGACTTGCTTAACACGCTTTTCTCTCTCTTTTTATTTAAATGTGGACTGAAGGTTTGTATTCACGCCTAATTGACTCGGTTCTTCCCGGTGGCTATGACCTGTCCACTGTCATATTATGTGTAATGTACATTAGGAAAAGTCAAGCCTTTTGTTTCACCAGTGACTTGCCACCCAATTCCGCTCATTATACTGAAAACAAGCAGCTGTAAGATACATAATGCTCAAAAACATCTTATATAAACCAATGAATAAAAGAACGGACAGAAAATGCACCCTCAGAGAATCAGACAGATTCCACAATGTTAGTAGCAGGTTTGGCTTATTAACTTTGTAACTGGTGGTCACTGGCGACATCACTGACAACAGGAATAGACAAAGTTCAGGTACATCATTATAATATCAGAGACATACTGTGCGACAGCAACACTGGAAATTAAACTTAAAGGGGAAAAAAAACTGCCACTACATCTTTGGACCTTAATTAAGCTGATGCCATGTACTGTAGGTCTGAGTAAGAGATGTAACCATTACACCTGATACACCTACTGCATGTCAAGGAACTGACCATTTATAACAATTTGTTATAGAGTTACATTGGGTGGAAAAGACTCGGCAGCAACAAGAATTCTGCTGGGAATAAACAAATAAATTAAGTTTTTAGTTAGTTTAGTTTAATCAATGGTAAGGTTCAAAGTTCAAAGTATCTTTATTGTCCCATACAGGGAAATGGATCAATTGGCTTGCAGCCAGGCTATACAGAAACACACACACACAAAGACAGACATAGCACCTTATACACACTTATGGACATCAACACACAGTATGGCATGATGGTGAGAGTAAGAGTTTATTCATGAAG
>NW_019472629.1:0-1714 GCF_002814215.2 Seriola lalandi dorsalis
GCATAATAGTTTGATAAAATAGACACCAGATATTCAGATTTGTGTCTTAACTCAATTTTGACCAAATGAGTACTTGCCATTGTAGGCAATATTATTTTTTTTTGTCACAACATCAGTAGAACTAATGCATTAAATGTATAAATCTGTAACCACAAAATTAAATTCAAAAATGTTATGTTGCATAGAATCTGGCATTACATATTTAAAATTAGCTATTTTTATCAGTATGTCACATCAGTGACATCTGAATCCTCTGACAACATATGCTAACAGCACACCTGTCACAATGAATCATGCTACAGCTGCCCAGATTTAGTTTGTATGCAGCCCGTTACATCTCTGGCTTACCAACCATCGCATCATCATCACATTGATGATGGTGATATGTGAGACATCTTACTGTATTATGTAATATGTGCAGTACACGCAGTCCTGCTTCAAATAATCTGCTGGTCCTGCTGAGACTATCAGAGTCTGATTATTATGTATCCCGCCCCCTCCATCAGAGGTTTATCACTTCAACAAGGCCTCTGCGGGACTGAGATGGTATAGACTGATGGACGGGTCACCGGCAGTGCACTCTGCTAAGGGAGACTAAGAATGAAGGGAGGACACACCACCCAAGACCCCTCGTTCTCACCAGGAGAAGAGCTGAGAGCTCAGCTGGCAGTCTGTATCTGAATACTGCTCGGCTCTGTCACAGTGCTGTGAAAGAGGTTGACTCAGGTAAAATTGAGACCCTATGCAACATTAACACATGGGATAGTTTCCATGTTGTGAGCAAATGCGCTCCATTTCTATTGGAAATAACATACACAAATCTGTAGCTATGTAAAATGTTTAAAAATGAGAGTTACTATGTGTTGCACACCAAATTAGATATGAGATATAAAAAATATATATTAGCAATGAGGAGTGCGGTTAATTAGTTAAAAAAAAAACAAGTAAAGAACACAGAACAAGTTTAAGAGAGAAAAAAATAAAATAGCATGAACATTTAATTAAAGAACTTACACAGTACTGCAAAGAAAGATACTTTTTAAAAGAAATCTCTTCCTCAGAGTCTAATGTCGATTTCCGTGACATTCAGTAGTATTTGAGCAATGATTATGAGCAGATAGGTATGTTGATATCTCTTATCTTGTCAGGAGGTATTCAGTAGACACGTGACAACAGATTTAAAGATCACCTTTTCACGGACTGTTGATCCAAAACATTAGCTTTTCATGGCCCAGAGAGACCACTGGTGAATTTCATTTGCAAGTCAGACTGTACACCAACTTAACTGAGAGCTTGGTGTATATCTACTGAAATGCATGGCCGTACCCTTGTTACGATGGATACATTTGTGTTTTTACGATATTCCAGTGGTAAATTAACTACTTAAATTACACTGATAAATAACTAGCGGTGAAGCTCAATGTTTTGGCTCCCAGCACCTGGCAGCCCACCAGCTGCTTCGTCCTAAATCATCAATTACCTCTCCAGTACAGATGTTACATTACCTCAGCTTCCACCGAGGCCACCCTGTCTCCCCAAAGCATATTGAGCCAAACAAATTAGTAGTATATAAAGAGGAGACAGGGTTGACAAGGGAGACCTGTGGTGCATGAAGATGTGTAAATTGTCTGAGACACACTCAGACAATTAACGCTTCTTGTGTAAAAAAAACTGAAGTAAAAGCTAGTGTTTATTAATTATTGGAGGGATCTGC
>NW_019472630.1:0-1662 GCF_002814215.2 Seriola lalandi dorsalis
CAATATCCAGAGTATTTCCAAAATATACAGTGGGTCTCAAAAAATCCAAAAAAAAGTACCATATCATTGTTGCAGTATCCATTTCCCATATTGGAAGGGGATATTCCAGTATCGATTTGCCATGTTGATATTGCACATTCATTTTCTATATGACTAATGGACATCTCAGTATCTATTTCACACAAAAAGGTTTGTTTTTCTGACAATAATCCTGTGTCATTTGGTACATACTGTAAAACATTGCATATTAAAACACTGAGAACCAATCATGAAACTGTGCTTCTGCTAGTCAGTTCTCAGTTTGCTGATGTGCACTCAATCCACAATTTAAAATTTCTTATAATCTATCAACATTTCACCAAACTTAGGAACTGAGATTGCCCTTCAAAACAATATAATGATAAATATACCTTCACTTTATGAGAAAAAAAATTGAAAGAAACAGGCGCAACTAATTACACTCTTTTGCAAACTTTTTATTTCTGCCTCAGGAAAAACGAAACCATCATCACCATCGGAAGAAAACAACACTGTACGGCTTTAGAAGAAGATGGTTTGGAGATTTGACAGCCCTGTGGCAATTTGTCAGGGTCGTTCTCCATGAGCGTCTCGACATCGTCCCCACACTTCACACAGGAAATGATTCATCTGCATCCAGGAGAGAAGCAGAGCGCCATTTCTAAATTACCTATGAGTTATCTCCTCAATAACTTCTAATCAGACAGCTGCCGTTTCCTCCACTGTAAACAAAAGTAATTACAGTAGATGTGATGGATGGAAAGAATAAGACAGCTTCTGCATGCTCAGGACCAGTCTGGGACTCTGTAGAGCAGAACACTTTAATTAGGGATGGTCTAGCCCAGCACAACTGAATGAGTCTGACAAAGCACACGTTTCAGTTGCTAAAATAAGCCTCTGCCTATGCATTGTCTTTTGTTTTTCCCAAGTTTGGGCCAGTGATTTACTTCAGAAGTTGTTTTGAGAGGCAAATAGAATCTAGCATGATATCACTTCATCCTGATTAAAGGTAATGAAATTCTAAATAGAATTTAGGAGAAAAATCAAATATGCAACCGCAGAGTCAAACAATAGCTGCAGTTTTCATTGGCCAACCAGGGACGTCGTTACTTATTTGCTCTTCAGTGCACTTGGTGATTGATCATTATTTATGAAATGTATAAACTCGGAGCAGATTGGGACACAAATAGACTCCATACCTTGTTCATATTCAATATTCTGTATAGGGACACAGAGGAGAGAAAAGATACTGCTCTGGGTGCTTTATTCACACAATATTGAGCTATCAGGTGAAGGAGCTGCTGGAAACCACGCTATTGTGTTAAACAAACAAATATAAATAATAAACACAGCAAATATTAATCAACATGTTACTACGGGAGTTGTGATTCCTTTTTCTATTATCTTTTAATAATTGCATTGAGCCAGATCTTATTTGTGGAGCCTAAAATGGACTGGCAGTGTCGGCTATTATACTGAAGATATTGGGTTGGGTCCGAGTGCACCCCCTGCAGGCCAATGTTATATTAGAGATGAATTTGGAATTTTGCTCAGTCGCAGACTGTGCTATTCAAAACGTCCTCATACCCTCACATTTGGCTGTGTGTAAGTGTCCTTCACAACAACCTAAACAATTGTTCCAAA
>NW_019472631.1:0-1660 GCF_002814215.2 Seriola lalandi dorsalis
AGAGTATTGGAAATAAAACAGCATCCTGGGTTTTGAAGATTATGATACAACTACAAATGTTTTATTGAATTGATGTGACAGGGACACAAATTTTACTCAAAACAACAGCTGCAGCTCTGATCTTTATATAGCTGTTTAATTTAGCATTGATTTATCCATTTCATTACTTACTTAATCATCATATTTATTTAATTAGTGGGCATATTTATTTCTATGAGTCAGAATGAAATATAAGTCTGTGGTTTTAAGAATGCAGGGAACTCCAGTTGTTTGAACAGCAACACACGAACTGAAGCCCAGACAGATGTGAGTCACTTTCCCACGGTCAGTGACAGTGATAAACGTCGCCTATAGCGACACGCTCTCTTTCTCTGTACCTAGACAACGCCTGCCACAGCAAAAGGAGTGAAGTCTGTAGCGGCATCTCTCCTCTTCTTCAGACCGCTGCTGCATAACCTCATCATACTCTGTACTGTGATTAAATCTCGTGCAATGCTTAACAAGATTTGTGGTGTCGTCGCCGTACTTCACAGTCCTCCCACACACATCACATACAGCGTCGTCGCTGTTCTGAGAACTGAAAAAGTTCCACACAAGATTACATTTACGGTCAGCAATCATCAGTGTCAACACAACTTACCAGCCGCAACTTAACGAGCGAAACTCAAACTTCACATTACGACGGATTCGATTAAATGTTGAAAACAATGTTCAGCATTTATGGGACAGGCGCTTTTCTAATGCTATGTAACCACCACATGGGCCTGTTGGAAAAAAAGGGAAGACAGTGTATTGTCAACATTTGTAGGTTACAAGTCTATGACATGTTTCAGTGCACCAGGGAAGTTGACAGTGCGTTGCCTAGCAACACTTGCTCTCAAATGTCAGTCAACCTCTTCCATGGGAAAAAGCCCATCCAGAAGCTTGGATGCTGTCTCCACAGATATGTCAAATGTAGGTTTTATCTTCTCATGAACTATGAGTTGCAGTATCATCATAGTTTGTATTTCCTTACAAAAAGTGGAGAGAAATCAAATTTCAGTCGGACCTTAACAGATGGAAGGATGTTAGGATGTCTATAATCTTTATCTGGTTGTGCATTTTTTTTCATGTTAAACAGCCTCCATGTTGCTGTGGGAATATTGTTTGGGTGAATGTAGATGGACAGATTTTCTGTAATGTCCTTCAGCACTGACCCCCTATTCTGCACACACACACACACACACATACATTTCGCTCTGAGGGAGCACAGATTCAGACATTACTTCTGCCTCACTGCTACACAAACAGGCTTGCAGAAGCCTGGGGACTGTTCACCATTGGAGTGCGTATATACACACACACATAGACACACACATTCGCGCAGGCACACATGTGCGTCAGCCTCCCTGCAGGACTGGAGGCATGTGGAAGTCACTTGGGGATGCCAGCACACATGTGTCGCTTTGTCCTTTATATGTGTCACGTATCATAAAGAGGCCAGTGGTTGAGTCACTGTGTAGATGTATACAGTATCTGTGAAGGTTCCTGTGGAGCTAAATGTTAGCTGCCTCTTTAAAATGAAATCACTCTTTGCTTGGCTTCTCCTCTCGTTTATACAACAAAACTGTATCGAATCATGTGCTCAATTGCGTGTTGACCTCTGTGTTTTTCACCAGTT
>NW_019472632.1:0-1713 GCF_002814215.2 Seriola lalandi dorsalis
TTTTTTTTTTTTTGTCTGTCTCTGTATCTGTCTGTTTAATAATTGTAACATTTGTCTTTCAGTACCCTTCTCTCTGGATGATGAAACTGCATCCGCTCCTGCTCCTCCTTCTGCAGGTGGAATTAAACTCGGAAGATTCCAGGTAAAACCTGTTCCACGCTACAGCCCAGACATGAGTACCTACACTTCACATCTAAGAGTGGCATAATAAATGTACACTGGATCCCGGCCTAAAAAAAGTCCCTGTTGCTTTTCCCCCCTCTCCTTCCAACTCTTCTGCTTAGGTCTCATTGGCTGCTGAAGAACCTCCAGTCCAACACCCGGCCTGCACTGAATCCTCCTCCACCACCTCCTCATCTTCGTCCTCTTCCTCCTCGTCCTCCAGTCTCTCCAGCCCGGAGAACACACTGCACAAGGACTCCTCGTCTCCTCTGAGAGGGGGAGGAGGACAAGGAGGGGACATTGTGGACGGGCTCCCCCAAAGGACTCTGGGAGGATCCCACCACCCCTCCCCCCTCACCTCCCCCTGTCCCTCTCCTAAGCCCACCACTACCATCGGGCGCTTCCAGGTATTTCAGTATTTCTAGTATTTTACAACTTGTTTCAAACTTTTCTTTATTAGTAGATTTGCAATAACCTGTCAAAGTATAGAAATTCTCCTCCAGACTGGAAAACTTGAAAAAAATGTGTACAAAATGACATTCTTATACAACTCTACTGTCCTACATTTCAGGTCACCACCAACCCTGAGGCCCGTGTTGGTCGATTCTCAGTCAGTCGTGCCCAGGAGCAGAGCCTTGAGTCCAGACAGACCCCTCCACCCGCCACCCAGGCTGCTAATGGACCCAGCGATCCCGGGCAGGTTTTGACTCCAGATTCCACTCATAAAGCCTCCCTGCCGAGTCTAAACAACAACTCCTTCAACAACTCCTACATCAGCAGTGACAACGATTCTGAATTTGAGGATGAAGACTTCAAACGTGAAGTCAACCGCCTCAGAGAAAAGTAAATTATACTCTCTTATTCTTAAATCTGAGAGAATAGATGCACCTTCTTCTCCCTCTTTTGCCCCAAAAACAGCAGGCTGTGCTCAGCTTCTTCCTTTCCTCACCCAGGTCTTCCTAGAACACTAGGCCCTCCTCCCTCATTTTCATTGTTTCTTTCTTTTTTGCCTGTCAACATTTTATTCCAAATATTTATTAATCCTTCTTTTTACCGCCAGGCACATGCGTGAAATTCAGGCTCTCCACTCCCGTCAAAAGGAGGAAATAGACAGTCTCTTTACCAGGCTGGGAAAGGTAACTCACCTCAGTTACATCAGTGCAGACACTTTGAACAGCATCACATACAGTTTATAACAAGCTGCCTTTCTTCCTTTGGTCTTGGCGCAGGTTCCTCCGGCTGCAGTGCTCCCTCCAGTTATAGCTTTGACTGGCAGGAGGAGACGACCTACCAAAAGCAAATCCTCCAAATCGTCCAGAACCAGCTCCACGCACGGCAGCAAGAGTCCATTACAGCAAGGTAGGCTCTTGTTTCAACATTTATAGTAAAGGCACAGTTTGCCCCAACTCCAAAAGATAAAGAAAACTGTTTTTTCACTCTAGTAGAATCAAGCCATGCACATTAAATTTGGTTCAGATATTAATGGCTCCAAGACAATGACTCTTACGGACTTTTTGTGTAGCAACAAGTTGATATTTGGTTTTCAGTGAA
>NW_019472633.1:0-1657 GCF_002814215.2 Seriola lalandi dorsalis
AAACACACACTGGATGCCAAACCGTGGGGTCTTCACTATGTGTGTGTCATTGGGTCACTGAAAAAAAAATATCCTAGGGTTTATTCATATATGAAGTCAAATTACCTTCTACTGCAGCTCGTGATATTAGAAACTGAAACATTCATGATTTTTACAAAGTTACTCAGTCATTTATTTATTTATTTTTAGCATACAAGAACTACAGACCCCCTTGAAAATTTGCCACCATAACAGTGCAGATACTTAACATCCATTATAATTTTGTGAAGATCCTCAGCCGTCCATGTCATGATGAAACATGTAATGTCTTCAATTATCTAAACCAGGTCTCTTTATTTAACCCTTATTGGATCCTCTTCCAGTGTCTGTTTTTTCAACGTTTTAGCTATAATCTCTACTGTTTTTAAAAAGTTTTTAGCTGTTATTAGAGACATGGGCCCTCCACCATAGACTGTATATAAAGTTGAATGTAGCCTCCGTGACCTCACCCATAGGTTTCTGTGGAGCGGTTTTGAAACCCAAAGTGGGCTGCTCCGCCGTCGCCATCTTGGCAGTACCTGACTCTGCCTAACTAACTCCCGGCTAATCCGAAAATGGGCAAAGAGGTGGGGCACGTGTGGAGCCGAGAATGCCGGTTTGAGGCAAGCATACGCTCATCCGCCTGTCCCTCAAAGCGGCACGCCCTCAATGATGCATAACTTTAAACCTTAATAAAATTAAACAGGTGAGTTATGTAATTCAGCCCCATACAGTTGCCACGAAGGGGGGAATTAGCTATAGACACTAAAACTGTTTTTTGTACCAGGCTGTAAACCTGTTAACTTCTGCTGTAAAGTTGGGCATTTTAACAAGCAAGTCTACGAAATTGACTCACTTTTGGAGCCAGCCCCAAGTGGCCATTGAAGGAACTGAAGTTTTAAGCACTTCTGTGTTGGCTTCATTTTTTTGCCCACGAGTTTGACCCTTGCCGTCCAATCACCTACGGAATCGCCTCTGATGACATACAAACTGCAGTGGTTAGTGGGCTTGTCCTTTAAATGTGGTTGAGAGCAGAAATCATGAATAAAAAAAATGAAATAAAAAAGATATTAGCTCTTCTTTTTTTTTAATTACCATGCTTGCCTTGACAAATGGAGTATACTCAACATACAACAATATGTCATACTGTTGAGTAAGTTTATGTCCCAAGGCTGGATCTTTAGTCATTTGCATGGTATTTGCATGATTACAAATGTCAGTGTGATTTTGAATTAGGCTTCCTTACCTCTGGAAGTTTTACCTCAACTCTAAAGATGCAAATTAAAGCTGCACTAATCATTATCTTTAATTTGAACAATGGCTGAAAGGACTATGAGTAATGTCAAATGTGTCACTTTTAATGACAAACCCACAGAGAATTATCAACCTTCTCTGAAATTCCCCTCAGCTTTTTAGCCACTTTTAACAATTGTTGTACATTGTGCTCACATCTGACCTGTTTGGGCAGTTAATGCTTTTTTTTTAAAGACACGAGCTGTTTCATTGTCTTTCTGTCTTGTTAGCTCTGTCTACCAAAACAGTCAACTCATATGAATATGTCAGAAAAGTTTTCACAGTGTCACTCAGTGAATGAGGTGTCATCTTGTTTTTCTTTGGAAAAACTCCCACAACAGACCAG
>NW_019472634.1:0-1655 GCF_002814215.2 Seriola lalandi dorsalis
ATATAATAAATACAGAAAAAATATCTAACCAACCCATTATTATGAAATGTTATTTTGTCCTCCTCCATTTTACATTAACAGCAGTTTTATTTCAAAATGCCATTTTCCCCAATGTCACTTTATTCTGTCAAGGCCTGTTATGTTATTGGCTTTTACTTTTGTCTGAATATATAGTTTGTTTATTCATAATGATTTATTTCATGTCTTATTTATTAATTGAACGTTGGGTCTACATAATTCTGCACAAAACATCTTGAATTGTGCAGGTACTGTAAAAAAGAATATACAGTTCATATACAGATATTCGCAATTTACAAAACAACAAGAAAAATCCCTAAACACCAATTGACAATTCCATTCAGATCTTATCCTGGTGTAATTCTCATTCACTGTCAAGGTGATATGCGAGTGTGATATAAAGTGTAAACGACCTGGGAGACTAATTTGGTGAGGTTAGAGAATGTTCCACGTGGACAGGGCAGAGGATGGATGGTGGCCCTGGGGCAATAATGACCAGCAGGACAAGGCCCTCCTTCTCCTGGTGAGAGACACAGGGAACACAGCTGCCATTTGTCAATCATCCCAAAATAGGAGTACCAGTGGAGAACTATGTCCTCAGATAACTAACAGGCTGACAATCAGGCTGACATATTAGCAAAATGTGGTTACATCAGACTATACTGTACTGTATTTCCTAAATTTGTGAACATGCAGTGCATGTCTGGTAAATACTGCTGTTTACCTGCAGCCTGTGACAGAGGTCTTGGAGAGGTGTTTCCATGTGAGCAGTAATATCCTTCCCGACATGGTCCAGTGACAGCTGTGCCATTTCTGGAAGAGCAGTAATGGCCGCCGTCACACTGCCTGCACTGAGAGACAGACCAGTAGCCTGGGTCAGGACCGTAAGTTCCCTCTGGACAGCCTCTCAAGTCAAATCCGGTTCTTTCAGGGCAGTAAAAGCCTGCAGGCCACAGAACACACACAAGGAGACGCATAAATATGAAGGACACAAAGATTTTGGTTAAATTATAGGTGCATCAGCTTTTTCATTGATCATTATTGTTTGTTTCTGGTTTTTAATTATTTTGTTTGATAATTTATTATAATTTTTTTTAAGTGGTTTTAAGGGCATACAAAACAGTAAACCACAAACCTGCAGGACACAGGTACAGAGTGCCAGATACACAGTACCAGCCTGGCACACAGAGCTCACACTGAGTAGCGTGAGTAACAGCAACATATGTGCCTGGATCACAGGGAACAGGCTGAATGGTTCCCTCTGGGCAGAAGTAACCCTCAGGACAAGATCCCCCTGTGACTCCATCCGTAGGGGTGGATGTCACAGCTCTCTCTACACAGTAATATCTGCAAGAGATTAACGAGAGAAAACAAGAGTGCGAAAAGCCTAAAACCAAATATAACGAATATTATATGAACCAGTGATGGCTAGTTTTAAAACCTAAGTGAAAAAATGGCTGGGAAGTATTTTTTTGTGAGTTAGTCTTAAATAATAGAAGTAGTGTTTATTTAATCAAGAGTCTGGTGTACCCCCCACTGCAGGATCCGCTAGGTTTAGTGAGGCCGGCAGAGTCACAGTAAAATCCCCCCAGACAGGGCCTGCACTCCTCCTGGCTGCGCAGGCCTGAGCTGTTTGA
>NW_019472635.1:0-1713 GCF_002814215.2 Seriola lalandi dorsalis
ATATATATATATATATAGATGTGTATTATGTGAAAAAAATTAAATATTGCAGTCGGTGCCTTTTAAGCTTTTTAAAATTAGGGTATAGGTCTTTGATTAGCTCTATATGAAAATACCTAAATGGCTCAGAGACAGCTTAGTCATAAACACACGATTCACATGATAGTTCATTTACTATAAATTGAGTAAGAGAACTGATTTTCAGAATAGAGTAGATACTGTTTATTGAGGATGCATCGAAATAGGAAGGAAATGCATAACAAAACTAAAAGTTGTGCCAGAAACCACAAATGTGAATGAGACTGAAAATAGACTGAGAGTGAGTTCTGCACGTCACATGGGAAATTTAACATTACTGTATGAAGGGAATACGGGGGAGGAGGTTATGAAAATGAGGGAAGCCCTTCTCTTCATGCGACCCTTCCCCTTCTACTAACCACATCATGCCAATTCAAGAGGAGCATTTTCTCTTTCTAAGAGGAAGCGAGCTTATGAACAGTAACTCACCCACTGATCCACAGTTAATTACTCATCTCTCATTCTATAAGTTCTTATTTCCTCATGTAAAGTACCATAAGTGTAGAAGTGGCTGACTGCATGCATTTTTATAGTATCTCTTTTTGTAGATTTAATGACAGCATCATATTATTATCCAGAATTATTGGTTAGATAGTAGTTATGCTTTACTTATTCAGATAGTGTCATTGAGATCAAGACCTTTCTTTTTACATTCCTTTTTTCTTTTTTTTTTCAAACAAACAAAAAACAAAAACGACATTACAGCAAGACAATTCAGTCTCACAATTCAGTCATCACACACTCACACAGACAAATTGACATTGACACAACATTCACAAATATCAAAAATATCAATACACCTGTAATGTCCCTCAGAGGAAGATGAAGAGTGTCTCTACCTGCAGTTTGTACTGCAATTGAGCACAGTACTGGAAACCAGTGTTTCCTCAGATCAGAGATGGCATGAGGATTGTTTCAGGCTAACCTCTCCTGTGATCTGCTATCATGTGTGTCCACTTTGAACTCCGTGTTAAATATTCACATCCGTGATAACTATCCAACTTCATTTAACTCACAGCGGTGAATCGAATGGCAGTGAGGTGAACAGTGTTCTGTGGGTTAAGGATAAGTGCCACTGCCAGGCTTTGAACACAATCAAACAGATGGTCACATATAACACCAATTTTAACATCTCTGCACTGGCAATTTTAGAATCCATCTTAAAATTTTAGTGCTCACTTTTAGCGCACTACATGCCCAGGCCCCGGAATTTATTGCAGATCTTTTACACCCCCACACCATAAGTGCAGGTCTTAGGTCGTCTACCCTGGGTCTTTTAAGCATACCATGAACATGCTTTAAGACCTGGGGTGATCACGCCTTCCAGTCAACAGCTCATAAGATCTGGAATAGTCTTCCACTAAGTTTGAGATCCTTGGATTCTGTGGACTCGAAAAGCAACTAAAAATCCATCTGTTCAGACAGGCATTGAGCTAGCATTTGGTATTTTATGCTTTTAACCTGTGCCCTGTATCTGTCTTTCCTCTTGTATATTTCAGCTGGTGTTTTTACCTTTGGTTTTATTTGAGGCATTTTGATTTTAATTCTTTCATTTGATTTTATTTATTTGATTGTGAAGCACTTTGTGACTAGTGTATCTGAAAAGTGCTATATGAATAAACTTAGCTTGCTAGT
>NW_019472636.1:0-1713 GCF_002814215.2 Seriola lalandi dorsalis
CACATTCCAGCTGTTTCGGCGAGTGTTTTCAACCGGCAGATCTTCTTATTTGTCGCCCAAGCGTGGTTTTAGGAGGCTCTGACAGCTTTGGAACCCACAGAGTCTGAGTGTTTGTTCATTATTATCACTTTTATCCCAGTAGGTGCAAAGATGGAAGGAAGGGGCCTTTAACTCATCACTGAAGTAAGATTATGCTGAGAGAATAAAATGGTTGAAACTCGGCTTCTCGCTGCGTGCAGAGGTCACATTTCAAAGGGAGCCAGGACATTTAAATACACCTTTGAGTCGGTGCTGTCCTTCAGCTGATGATGGTGTCTGCCTGCATAATGACAAAGAGGAGCTCACTTTCATCTGTCTCCATTTGTTCCCGCTCCCTCACTCTTTGTGTTATTACTGTGGCAGCCCATTGTTCCCCTTCGTCTCCCTGTATGCTTGATTTGTTTGGTCTTAGAGATCTGTGGATTTCAAGACATTAGGTTTTGATGTCAGTCGATGCTAAACCTGTGTTAGTGCATTCTGCAAAACAAATAATGTTCCGTGGGCGTTTCTCCCGGAGTTAAGTTAGAAATGGAAAGAAACTTCATATTTAAACAACAGCTGTCTGGTATCATTATAATAACATCCATGCCCCTGTTATATTTTCAAATATTAACTTGTCTCGTCTTTGGTGCGACACTCTCATTGTTTATACACTGCGTATCCCGGAGAGCGCCTGTCGATCGTACAGTTTCACCTGCACGTCTTTTAGAGCAGTAAATAACATCTTCCACGAGACCGACGCGTTAAAAAGGAATCACTACTTTAAGGAATCGCTTTTTAATGCCCTGAGTAGATTATTTTTCCACTCACACTACAGTCATACAGTCAGGTTAATCCAGCTTTCTTAATCACATTCATTTTTTAGTCATTTGCACATGATCCTGTGTTTGTAACTTCACCAGGTGATGGCAAACAAGGGAATATCATTGCTGCAACTACCACTGAGGACATCGAGGTCATTCAGGAGTTTATATTCTGCAATGTTTTGTTTGAATGTGACAACTTTATAGGCTAAGAATTTAAACAAAAAATGCAGCATTTCTCCCATAGAATTGAATGTGAAAAGGCTTGAAAACAGAACATTATTTACTTCGACCTTCACGTTTTTTCCTCTAATGGCAACATGTTAATGAGTGAGCTTTGGAGGTGCAGGTAGGTGGGTTGTGTTACAGGGCCAGTCTAGCTGTTTCCTCTTTTTCCAGTCTTTGTGCTAAGCTAACCAGTAACTCTTGGCAAGAAACCATATTTCTCAACCTATAAAACTAATCATTTAGCAGGATAAATATATAATTAAAATCCATAATTAAGAAATCAAGAGATCTTCTCTTTTGGTTCATGGTCAGATATTTCCTCAGAGCATTGATGGGCACAGTGGGGATGTTCATGACTGTAGTATTTTTAAAATCCTGGCCCTGCTTGAAATGCACGTTTGCTCTCCTTGACATTCATTTCTTTGTTTTTTGACATTGTAAATATGAACATTTGCACATCAACCTGACTCACGTAAATCACTGATGACACAGTCTGTTTAGTGATTATTAGTTATTTTCACTCCTATCTTCATGTTATTCCTCACCTAATCTCTGCAGCTGACGCTGTCTCCCTGCAGGGATCATTCACATTCCAGTTAATTATCTAATGTATTTACACATCCCTCTCGCAAATAACTACAGC
>NW_019472637.1:0-1713 GCF_002814215.2 Seriola lalandi dorsalis
AGAAAGATGCCTCATGGCGGTGGGACAAGTTTTGACATTGCAGCAGCAACTGTCCCACTCATCTCACCAGCAGCCAATGGGAGGCGACAGTGACACGCGGTGGGGGTCTGACATTCTGCCATAACTGCAGAACAGCTTGTGTGATGTGGCTCATTACTTGATGGTTTACACACTGTGAGCCTTAGTTGTTTTATGAGTTCTACAACATTGAGGTTAACAGCTCTCGCCCCCAGTTTGTAGCTTAAATCATAAAAAGGAGTGAAAGAAATGCAGATGTTCCTGATGTCTAGGTTTACGGGTTTTAGATCATCAATCCAAAACTAAGGGTTAGGGTTAGGATTAGCTTGTGTGTCTGACAAACAACTCTGCTGGTCTTTTCTCATCGTTAAAACAAATACGATAGCACTAAACCCACTTCTAACTTTACATGCATTTCTCACATCTGCCATACACATTATAAGTCTTTTTGTCATTGACCTGGGCAAATTAAAAACAGGCGAGACACAGAATACCAATCTATTTAATTGTTTATTTAACAATGCATGCCAGACATGATCCTATTCACATTGAAGAATACAGATTTGTATTTGCATCCAAATACTCACTACTTTGATTTCATGTTATAATCTCGCTCTATCTTTCTCTCAGTCATCTTTACATGTTGTCTCTGTACACTCTGAGTGGAAGAACTGCATGCATTTAAAGGACATTACATAAAGTGTGATCAGCAGGGGAGTAAGTCCCTTTCGGTTGTAGAAGCACAACATCAGCAATTATTGCAGAAAAAACATAAATGCTCTTTATCTTATGAGTCAAAGGTCGTCATAGGAGGGAAGCAGATCTGTTGATTATCATCATTTGCTCATGATTCCACAAAACTATAGATACAGTATAGGAAAATATTTAAAAAATACTGTACATTGAGATTCTGTTGGGTTGTGTTGTGTTGGCATGCCTCCCTGTTATTAGTGTCATCAACAATTCTGAATTCACACGCAGTTCATGTACACGCACATTCACACGTACGCACACACACACACACACACACCTTCTGTCAATACCTTCCGCAACAGCCATGTCAACATATCACAAAACCATTCAAGAATCATGTACACACAGACATATTTGCTGTCTCATATTCCTTACTGTAAGGATAAAGAAATAAGAAAAGAACATTTTGATTTCCTATGACAGCAGGTCAAATAGAAGGGCCGAAACTCTCAGTCCGACATCTGTTTTTATACTTAGCCATGCAAAACTGAGCTGAACTGTACGACATTTGCTTGGTTAGGCCTGTTTGCCACAGTTGTGTCAACAACATATCAGTAGAGCACGGCTCAGCTCGTTTCCATTTGGTTTGGCAAATTTTGGTTGGATTCACTATGTAAGGGTCAACTGTGTATGACCAAAGCTCTCTCTATCGAAAAACAATTCTCCATAAACCTCCTTATTGTTTGTACTGTCGGGAAGTTAAACTTCTATTAGTGAACAAGTCAATCAGGTATGAAGACATTCATTCATACACTATTGCCATTTCTGAAGACATAGAATACAAAATCTATAGATTCTGTACGATCCACAAAGCTTCAGGGTTAAACTCATAAAGCACAGTGTTTATATTGGAAGTCTGCTGTAGACAAACTCTTTTCTTTCTTTCTTTCCTTCTTTCCTTCCTTCCTTCCTTCACGACGACTTCATGATATACTTACTACC
>NW_019472638.1:0-1651 GCF_002814215.2 Seriola lalandi dorsalis
ATTTAATAATGAAAACCAAGTCCTACATGACCCCATGTTACATAACACTAATTCCTTCATTGTGGCTAACCCTGTAGGCTGGTAAAAAGAGACACTCTCACCTACCTCACCAGACAAACTCAACCTGCCTGTCACTTCCTGTCATGCTCAGTAACTCCAATATCTCAAATCCTCTTTCCCCTCTCAGGGTGTTCGGTTTTGTAGCCAAGAAGCCCGGCAGCTTGGCGGAGAACGTTTGCCACATGTTCGCAGAGCTGGACCCCGAACAACCCGCCTCTGCCATCGTCAACTTTGTCAACAAGGTCATGTTGTCGCAGCGCCGATAGACAAAGAAAGGAAATGGAGCTCGGAGCACACAAGCAGTGACACGCAGCACATGAGTATTGACGAGGCATTTACTGCACAGTGACGTCCCACTGCTTGTGTTCTCTAAGTTCTTTAAGTTCTCTTTGTCCTTCAGTTGATGATGTGATGAAGATTTTCTTATTGTTGGGTGTAAATACATTCAGAAGGCGACTGAAAATCTGAGTCCATGATCCCTACAGATGGTTTTTCATCTGTTAATGTGCCACTCCGTCTGCTCCTAAACAACCCCCACCTTTCTGAAAATATATATATATATATATACTGTAACAGCACATTTCAGTTTTATTATATAGTAAAGTATTGTTGGATGCAAAAATAATAAACACAGTGTTCAAACAAAGCCATGATGTAAAGTGTTACAACTCCTCCAAGGACGAGGAGGCTTCAGAGGAAACTTGTGCATCTACCAGGGATCTGTATCATGAGGAAAGATTAGTGGCTTAACCAACTATCTTTGGCTTTAACTCAGGTTCTCTGGTATCATGAAGCTGGCTCACCATGCTGCATAGATTCATGCTCCTTCTTCCGTCATGAATAAGCGTCAAGACGCTCAGTGTAAGTTCAGAACTTCAGTTCAGAATCAACATGTTTTTAAACAGACGAACAAATGGGAATTGTAGCTGCATAGTAATTGCAAACACTGTTAATTAGCTCAATGAATTATAAGAATCTGCAGTCAGATGTTTATTTGTTTTCTTCAGGATGTTTTTTTAGAAGGATGATCTGACGGATTATCAGTTTATTTACCAAGCAGATTATTTTGGAAATGCCAGCCATAATTAACAGGCCTGTAACAGCTTCTCATTCTGTTCTAGTCCTGTGAATATATTTTATCTTTAAGTGGTAGATTATCAGTTTGGGCCACTACAGCCCACACTGGTACCATCATTTCATCTTATGCCACATGAACTTTGACTCTAATTATGTTGGATGTGATCGGCTTGTATGTTCACATTAA
Organism: Seriola lalandi dorsalis; assembly: GCF_002814215.2. NCBI lineage: Eukaryota > Metazoa > Chordata > Actinopteri > Carangiformes > Carangidae > Seriola > Seriola lalandi. The sequence continues at coordinate 1,325 of NW_019472638.1, forward strand.
CATGCTCAGAGCTAAAAAGGTAAACCAATAGTTAACTGAGCCGGTTGACAACCAGCTTCATGATACCCAGGATCCCTGACGTCAGGAGGGAGCCAGGCAAAGCTGAACTTCATGCTACCGGCCCCTGGTAAATGATATTTATCATGTTACTCTGGCTGCTGTTCAGTCGTACAATGATAGAAGAGGTAAAAGCAGCTTTAAGGACACAGAGCAGACCGTGTGGAGCCATGGAGTCGTGTTGAGGGCAGTGATGGCGCTGTAAGGTCCAACATTTCGACCTTAAAAAAACAGCAGGTGTTTATATTTTGTATTGTTACAAAATTCTTT